>NC_056744.1:1419763109-1419858109 GCF_019279795.1 Protopterus annectens
TTCTCTCCAGTCAGCTTCATGGTCTTTAGCCTGGTCTCTGTTGACCTTATAGACTTCTCTGATGACTGATTGCAGCAGAATGTGGCAACCAGTGATTTATGCTGTGGGCCCACTGTTTTACTGGGAATGACTTTGCAATCACTGATTCTACCCCATTGCCCTTTTCTTACTAGGAGGAAGTCTACCTGAGTTGCATGTTGGCTACTCTTGTATGTGATCTTGTGACTGTCTGTCTTTCTGAACCATGTGTTGGCTACTATCAAGCCATTTGCTAGACAGACATCTAGAATGGCCTCTCCTTCTTTATTTCTGTTTCCCCACCTATGTGGACTTAGGCAGTCCTCATATCTTATGTCTGTCCTGATATGTGCATTCAAGTCACCCATTATCAACTCCAATCCATGTTGTCCTGCTTTATCTAGCAGGTCCTGCAACTGCTGTATGAATGCACTCTTTTCCTCACTATCCTAACCCTACTGTGGGGCATAGGCTGATGCCCAGTCATTACATTGGAGTCTGATTGTCATGAGTCTGTCACTCATTCTGATGACATCTCTGACTGCCTTCTGAAACCTGTCAGTCACTACATTTCCCAGACCATTTCTAGCATGTCCACCTTCTGAGTAGTAGAGTCTGGATCCCAAGCCAAGTGGCTTTGCCTCTTCCATCTTGTTTCTTAGATACATAGGATATTCGGTCTTCTCCGTACCATCATGTCATCCACTTCCAAGCTCCATCCTGTCAGTGAAGCTACACTGAGTGTAGCAATTTTTAATTCATGTTTGTCAGGTTGGCTGGTTTTACATCCAGCTTTCACTCAACACAGCTATCCCATGTAAGCCAGGCCTGGCATCTGGACACATTCGAAAGCCAGTATCATATTGACTTAGGGCAGCAGGGCTTTATTGCAGGTACACACTGGCCCAATAGGGGCACATACTCACCTCCCACCATTAGCATGGATCCCTAACAAAGGTTGGAGTAAGCCAGGTCCTCACCTCACGTATCACCGGTAACTTCCCATGCCCATTTGGCGACATTAGTTCAACATGATAGAAATCACCTAGAGCCATATTTTACACCGTCAAGTGGCTAGCCCTGCCACAGAATGCAGTCTGTGATCCATGTTCTCTCATCTTGAGGCTACTTTGCACCACAATAGATGCCCAAAGCGGTTGGTCGGTACAACTCTTCCACCTATAGAGCACCATGTAGAGTTTGTGCTGCTGCCCACAGCTCCACTCATTGGTGAGTTTAAGATGGAAACACTCAGCATGTTTTTTGGAGGTGGAAGGAACCCCACAAAGACACAGAGAGAAAATGCAAACTCTGAACAGGCACTGGCTGGAGGTCAGGGTCAAACCTTGTACCATGTGTAGGAGAGGCAGACCTTAGCCATTATACCAACATAAAGGTGTTATTTTGGATTTTGTGGTTTTGGTAAGGTACTTAAAATGGTGTGAATTATTTCTAGATGACAACAAATAGGCATGATACAGCCATGTTAAATATACCTCCAACCTCATCTTTTTTTTTTGCTGCCATGCACCATTGTTCCAGCATCTTTTCAACCATTTGCATTCTCTGTGTAGAAGGAATATTTGTATTTTATTAAGACTATGTTTGCTATACCTCTCTGCTGTCTGCAGCTAACAGTGGGGTATGAAGTAGATTAATCAAGTTCTTTGGTGCATGTTATATTAAATGGAATGTGTTTCTGGAAAAGGTAGAGTTACACAGCTTATCTACGAGATGAGCATTTTTTGCTTATTACCAACAATCACAGTGTAGGTTTACTCAGGTGTTATAGGTTACTATTATGCTGTTGGTTATACTTATGCATCTTTTGTGGAAAGATTCTCTAAGCATCACCCTGAACATGTCAAATCCATCTTTTTGTGATTAGGAACCATTCTGATTCCTGGTGTCCAAGGTTGCATTTTTTACACTGCTGAGTTCTTATGTCATGTAGTGGCTTTCTGTAGCCATCAGTTATAGTAGTATCTGAATCTGAGGATATTTTCTACAATTGGTCATATTATGACTCAGTAATCTAGTTATAGAATTACACAACCACCCACATTAGCTGTAGATATTTCCATGTAGAAGAACTTCCTTTAAGTTATTACTTACTTGCATTCCCTTCTTCAGTTAATGCTATCCAATTTCTTAAGTAGCACAGTTCCATTTTTTTACTGATACACAGCAGAAAAATGTGTTTGTTCCGGCATTATTGGATGTGTTCACCAATACAAATCAGTGATTTTTTTTTTATACACATACACTCATGCATAAGTCACAGCAATACTAGTTTTGTATTTATTTCAGCAAATAACAATACATTGTGCAACACTGGTACTGCCAGATCATATCAGTGACTGCTGTTTAGCAGTCATCAAACAGCAGGAATAAGTCACTTTCTCTCATTGAGGAGTAAATGAATACCAGTCACTGTCACTGATTTCATAGATATTCCTTGATTTTGCCTCATAATTTGCTCTGTCCTTCATAAAAATAAAAAATAAAAATAAAAAGTTTTACTTGCAGGCAAATCATTTAAGATTACAGACAGTAAATCCAGACATCATAGTTTTATACTTCTTATTGTCCAAAAAATGCATGTTGTTGCAAAATGTGCTATTCTAGTAACTTTTTAAGTGAATTAGAGCAATATTTAAAATATGATCCTCCTTTTGAGCATTTATTCTGCTATTATTTTTGGCACAGAGCAGAATTCTTCAGCAAAGACATTGAGAGTTACAGTGTCTGGTGTTCTGGCAGCATTTATTAAATTTCTTGAAAGAGAACGCATCCCTGAAGATCAGAAGCATTAGCTCTTCTGAAACTCTATGATGTGCACTGAAATCAGTCACTCGGGCTGCTGATCTTTCTCTAGTTCTAACATTATTCATGTTTATTATCAGCTTTATCCTAACAAGGTCATATCACAGCCTGGTTCCGATTAAATAGTACAAGCAAAAATTAATTACATTTTTTTCTCCTCATTTTTCCTCAACCAAGAGCACCTTTTGTGGGGCCCCCACACAGTCAGGCATGATTAAGGTCCCCCCGGCAACCGCAAGTGTTGTAGGTACCTACAGCTAGTTATGTTGTTAGTTTTAGTGGAGAGGATGTCCACCAGCAGGGTTTAACTAATCCATGGTCATTATGTCAGTGGTAAAACATTTAATGTAACTGTGAAGCCTGTTACTTGGCAAAACACTGTTACTATAACTAAAGATCTTTGACTTTTGAAGGAGATAAAAATAAGAGTTATTATTAAGCCCCCCCCCCCTCCATTTATTAAGCATACAAGATTACTGTACTAGCTTTTGTTGGTTTAACAGACATGTTACAAAATATCAGGATACGATAACTTGCTGTGGTTGGGGGCGCCCCCAGTGACCGCAGGGTTCGCTGGTGCCTAAAGCCGGCTATGTATATAAATCTTCACCAGCAGATAAATAATACACTGTAGAAAGATAGGTTCATTATACAGTGACTTACTCACCTGTAGAATAGACTCCCACTGCAAATTAAACTGTGTGATACATTATTTTCATTCAAACATAAAATGGATAATTGGATGGGTAATCAGTAGTTCACCCTTGGCTTGATTGGCCTACACCTCCTTAAAAAAGAAGGTATGATCTACTGGCAAGGTATAAATGGTCACAAAACTCAGTTGCCTTGTATTTCCTATAATCCTATGAAATCACAGTACCTTGAAGAACAGGGATATACCCCAGTAACACTTAAATTGTCACAAGTTCAAGGAGTGCACTTACATCTTCAAATTTACTATATGGTCCTCTATTACAGATACATAAAGGAGAAAAAAACTGAACAAGAGATTGTACAATAGAATTAAATAGATGAAGGGTAGGGCAAGGGGAGAGCTAAGTATTTTTTCAACCTGAACTTAATGAGACAGAACCTCTTGAAATTCAGGAACTTTCCAAACACAGCAGTGACTTTTTATATAGCTTATATAACAGTCTGGAATTAGTACAGTGCAACACACAAAAAAATCCTTTGTTTTATATTTTTGAGTCTCCATTTCATCTAATTCAGCATATGAGGACTTCTCTTACTAACACATGAAAATCAGATCTCATAATCAGATAATTTTGCTCAGTGTTCATGAAGGACAGTTTGTAAAAGAAAGCAGTACATAAAAAGTTTAGCTGAATCAGTAAACTAATAGATGCAGGTGAGTCTTTCTATATTGTGTGTGATGTCCCTATGCCAGGCCAGTAATCAAGAAGCCTGAATCCTCACCACTGACACTGGAGAGGGATGTGTGCTTGGAATAGAAATAGATACACTCAGTATTCCCAGATGCAGCTCTCTGCACCAAGCACAATTTACCTTAAGAGCACACAGGGAATACACTCAACCTGGGGTCTGGATTTCTCTAGATCTGTCTCCTGCCAGATCCCCAGTAAGACTCCCAACTCATACAGCTGTAGGGTGAGGTCCTCAGCCAAGTGTCTAAGCCAAGTCCTCTCTGTGAACCCAGTGCTTTGCGTCCCTGCCCCAAGTAGCTGACACACACACACACACTCTTTGAGATTTAATTTTCACACACACACACACACACACACACACACACACACACACACACACACACACACACACACACACACACACACACACCTGGGGAAGGCTGGCATAGATTACCCACTTTACTAGCTTTGCTCAGACGATAAGGTAGATTCACTGCCACCAGTCAGTTACTATAAAGCTCTTAAAACGGTATCCAATTATGCTGAATTAAGTTAATATTAATATAAATGTTGACCAGACAGCAAGGCTTTCAGTAGTGACCAGAGTTATCACCAAATAAAAATGTGCAAATTCTCTCAGAGCTGAAATATTTTCGAAAAAAAGACCAGCCACATGGAAAAGTTTAAATATATTTAATAATAAATAGTAAAAGAACAAGAAAATACTAAATATATATTTAGAGTACACAACAGAGTTCAAATCACAGGAAATATTGAAAGTATCATTGATGGACAGACTCATACAAATAAAGGAAAAATAATCTCTAAACTAAGCATCACTATATTCCTCACTGAATCTAGGAGAATTACTATTCCTTAATAACTTACCCGATAGAGCAAGGCATAATGAAATATGTGAGCAGTCTTTCTACTCAGGTTCCCCAAAACAGAATACTCAATACTCAGAGATTACTCCCTGTAAAATATAATATCCAAGGTGGCTTACAGAATGACCTCATCTAGTCACCTGACTCTAGGTTCTCACAGTATCCCCCTTTGAAGCTGGGACAGAAATTTAACATAAGCGGCTACAAAACACATCTAAATGTTTATGGCAGTGCCTGGGGCTTCCCCCTCTTTTTACTGAGCCAATAAACAAAGGCTTCTTCCAGACCCATAATCTCTGGTCCTATTCAGTACTGTGGGGTATTGTTTTAATGGTTTAACAGCTCTTGTACATGTCCCTTATATTTCTTAAAGTAAGCTAGTTGGTTAACCTCTGCTATCCCACTATCCTCTATTAAAAACATATACATTTAATTCAGTTATAATAATACATGTACATTTTTTTATTCCAGCAGGGTGCACTGTTGATACATTTTAACAAAAGCAAACCTCACAAATACATTTTCAGGACAAGCATCTATACAAATCAAGTTGATATGCAAATGACATATAATTATTTACAAAATTCCAGCTAGCTGTGCTGGCACAAGTCATACATCCACTGCCCTACTTCTCCTGGCATAGCTGTCAGCACCTCCTATTGTCACATGGTGTACTGTTATAAACTGAATGAATAGCAGCAGTGGAAGTTTATGTTGCACTTGGCATTTCTGGTGCCATGCTGAGGGATGCATACTTGTTTACACTATTGTTACTTCACTAACTGCAGTTTTTTCCCTATTAATTGCATTGCATTGCATAACCTATCCACCTTGACTTTTGTGTCGCATATAACATTGTTTATAAGAAATGGTGAATAAGCAGCAGTTTGAGCATGCTTTTAATCTTTCTTTCTTTCTCTGTGGCTATGATACTTGGGTGACACAACAACACCATTGTGGCTCTAGTAATTTCCCAGCAATGAAATGGAAGATCACTAAATTACTATCAGTGCTGCTACTGAGGCCAATGTCATCAGCATTAAGGCAGTAATCCTTATGCATCAATTTCAGTGGACCGAATACTGCATTTATATCTTTTTTGTACTCCTATCTAATTCTTATTCACCACTAATTCTGCTGTAGGCTAAATGGAATTCTACAGAAATGCATGTTGGTGCACTTCAGTAAAGCAGATCTATCACATGCTAATAGTCACTATCCACAGTGGCCTCAGTAGCAGCACTGATAGTAATTTAGTGATCTTCCATTTCATTGCTGGGAAATTACTAGAGCCACAATGGTGTTGTTGTGTCACCCAAGTATTATAGCCACAGAGAAAGAAAGAAAGATTAAAAGCATGCTCAAACTGCTGCTTATTCACCCTTTCTTATAAACAATGTTATATGCGACACAAAAGTCAAGGTGGATAGGTTATGCAATTCAATGCAATTAATAGGGAAAAAAACTGCAGTTAGTGAAGTAACAATAGTGTAAACAAGTATGCACCCCTCAGCATGGCACCAGAAATGCCAAGTGCAACATAAACTTCCACTGCTGCTATTCATTCAGTTTATAACAGTACACCATGTGACAATAGGAGGTGCTGACAGCCATGCCAGGAGAAGTAGGGCAGTGGATGTATGACTTGTGCCAGCACAGCTAGCTGGAATTTTGTAAATAATTATATGTCATTTGCATATCAACTTGATTTGTATAGATGCTTGTCCTGAAAATGTATTTGTGAGGTTTGCTTTTGTTAAAATGTATCAACAGTGCACCCTGCTGGAATAAAAAAAATGTACATGTATTATTATAACTGAATTAAATGTATATGTTTTTAATAGAGGATAGTGGGATAGCAGAGGTTAACCAACTAGCTTACTTTAAGAAATATAAGGGACATGTACAAGAGCTGTTAAACCATTAAAACAATACCCCACAGTGCTGAATAGGACCAGAGATGGTGGGTCTGGAAGAAGCCTTTGTTTATTGGCTCAGTAAAAAGAGGGGGAAGCCCCAGGCACTGCCATAAACATTTAGATGTGTTTTGTAGCTGCTTATGTTAAATTTCTGTCTCAGCTTCAAAGGGGGATACTGTGAGAACCTAGAGTCAGGTGACTAGATGAGGTCATTCTGTAAGCCACCTTGGATATTATATTTTACAGGGAGTAATCTCTGAGTATTGAGTATTCTGTTTTGGGGAACCTGAGTAGAAAGACTGCTCACATATTTCATTGTGCCTTGCTCTATCGGGTAAGTTATTAAGGAATAGTAATTCTCCTAGATTCAGTGAGGAATATAGTGATGCTTAGTTTAGAGATTATTTTTCCTTTATTTGTATGAGTCTGTCCATCAATGATATTTTCAATATTTCCTGTGATTTGAACTCTGTTGTTTACTCTAAATATATATTTAGTATTTTCTTGTTCTTTTACTATTTATTATTAAATATATTTAAACTTTTCCATGTGGCTGGTCTTTTTTTAGAAAATATTTCAGCTCTGAGAGAATTTGCACATTTTTATTTGGTGATAACTCTGGTCACTACTGAAAGCCTTGCTGTCTGGTCAACATTTATATTAATATTAACTTCATTCAGCATAGTTGGATACCCTTTTAAGAGCTTTATAGTAACTGACTGGTGGCAGTGAATCTACCTTATCGTCTGAGCAAAGCTGGTAAAGTGGGTAATCTATGCCAGCCTTCCCCAGGTGTGTGTGTGTGTGTGTGTGTGTGTGTGTGTGTGTGTGTGTGTGTGTGTGTGTGTGTGTGTGTAAAAATTAAATCTCAAAGAGTGTGTGTGTGTGTGTGTGTGTGTCAGCTACTTGGGACAGGGACGCAAAGCACTGGGTTCACAGAGAGGACTTGGCTTAGACACTTGGCTGAGGACCTCACCCTACAGCTGTACGAGTTGAGAGTCTTATGGGGATCTGGCAGGAGACAGATCTAGAGAAATCCAGACCCCAGGCTGAGTGTATTCCCTGTGTGCTCTTAAGGGAAATTGTGCTTGGTGCAGAGAGCCGCATCTGGGAATACTGAGTGTATCTATTTGTATTCCAAGCACACATCCCTCTCCAGTGTCAGTGGTGAGGTTTCAGGCTTCTTGATTACTGGCCCAGCATAGGGACATCACACACAATATAGAAAGACTCACCTGCATCTATTAGTTTACTGATTCAGCTAAACTTTTTATGTACTGCTTTCTTTTACAAACTGTCCTTCATGAACACTGAGCAAAACTATCTGATTATGAGATCTGATTTTCATGTGTTAGTAAGATAAGTCCTCATATGCTGAATTAGATGAAATGGAGACTCAAAAATATAAAACAAAGGATTTTTTTGTGGGTTGCACTGTACTAATTCCAGACTGTTATATAAGCTATATAAAAAGTCACTGCTGTGTTTGGAAAGTTCCTGAATTTCAAGAGGTTCTGTCTCATTAAGTTCAGGTAGAAAAAATACTTACCTCTCCCCTTGCCCTACCCTTCATCTATTTAATTCTATTGTACAATCTCTTGTTCAGTTTTTTTCTCCTTTATGTATCTGTAATAGAGGACCATATAGTAAATTTGAAGATGTAAGTGCACTCCTTGAACTTGTGACAATTTAAGTGTTACTGGGGTATATCCCTGTTCTTCATGGTACTGTGATTTCATAGGATTATAGGAAATACAAGGCAACTGAGTTTTGTGACCATTTATACCTTGCCAGTAGATCATACCTTCTTTTTTAAGGAGGTGTAGGCCAATCAAGCCAAGGGTGAACTACTGATTACCCATCCAATTATCCATTTTATGTTTGAATGAAAATAATGTATCACACAGTTTAATTTGCAATGGGAGTCTATTCTACAGGTGAGTAAGTCACTGTATAATGAACCTATCTTTCTACAGTGTATTATTTATATGCTGGTGAAGATTTATATACATAGTCGGCTTTAGGCACCAGTGAACCCTGCAGTCGCTGGGGGCACCCCCAACCACAGCAAGTTATCTTATCTTGATATTTTGTAACATGTCTGTTAAACCAACAAAAACTAGTACAGTAATCTTGTACGCTTAATAAATGGAGGGGGGGGGCTTAATAATATCTCTTATTTTTATCTCCTTCAAAAGTCAAAGATCTTTAGTTATAGTAACAGTGTTTTGTCAAGTAACAGGCTTCACAGTTACATTAAATGTTTTACCACTGACATAATGACCCTGGATTAGTTAAACCCTGCTGGTGGACATCCTCTCCACTAAAACTAACAACATAGCTAGCTGTAGGTACCTACAATACCTGTGGCTGCCGGGGGGCCCTTAATCATCCCTGACTGTGTGGGGGCCCCACAAAAGGTGCTGTTGGTTGAGGAAAAATGAGGAGAAAAAATGTAATTAATTTTTGCTTGTACTATTTAATCGGAACCAGGCTGTGATATGACCCTGTTAGGATAAAGCTGATAATAAACATGAATAATGTTAGAACTAGAGAAAGATCAGCAGCCCGAGTGACTGATTTCAGTGCACATCATAGAGTTTCAGAAGAGCTAATGCTTCTGATCTTCAGGGATGGGTTCTCTTTCAAGAAATTTAATAAATGCTGCCAGAACACCAGATACTGTAACTCTCAATGTCTTTGCTGAAGAATTCTGCTCTGTGCCAAAAATAATAGCAGAATAAATGCTCAAAAGGAGGATCATATTTTAAATATTGCTCTAATTCACTTAAAAAGTTACTAGAATAGCACATTTTGCAACAACATGCATTTTTTGGACAATAAGAAGTATAAAACTATGATGTCTGGATTTACTGTCTGTAATCTTAAATGATTTGCCTGCAAGTAAAACTTTTTATTTTTATTTTTATTTTTTGAAGGACAGAGCAAATTATGAGGCAAAATCAAGGAATATCTGTGAAATCAGTGACAGTGACTGGTATTCATTTACTCCTCAATGAGATAAAGTGACTTATTCCTGCTGTTTGATGACTGCTAAACAGCAGTCACTGATATGATCTGGCAGTACCAGTGTTGCACAATGTATTGTTATTTGCTGAAATAAATACAAAACTAGTATTGCTGTGACTTATGCATGAGTGTATGTGTATAAAAAAAAAATCACTGATTTGTATCGGTGAACACATCCAATAATGCTGGAACAAACACATTTTTCTGCTGTGTATCAGTAAAAAAATGCAGCTAACAAGTAATTATATTTTAAAAGTAAGGCATAAAATATATCACAGAACATTCAGACACTTAGATCTTCTAAGAATCTGGTGGCCCCCACTCCCCATACTGTATAAATGGATACAGACAGGGTCCATTATTCATCCTTGAATGTGTGAGGGCCTCACAAAAGCCGTTTCTGGTTGGGAAAAAATGAGATAAAATGATTTAATTTTCTGAATATGCTCTTTAACCTGAACAGGGATGTGATATCACCTTGTTAGTATAAAACTGATAATGGCCTCTGCTATCAACCTCACTCACTTTCCTCACAATCACACATCAGGCATGAATACCGGTGGCTGCCTTTGAGGGTTAGGGTTGAGGAGTGAGGATGCATGCTATATGTATATATATTGCAGCAGTCACTTGAAATACATGACTGTGGCCATTTGAATCTTTGCTTCCATCCCAATCTAACACCAGAGGGATGCATAGGCAGTGACTGTCTTTTGGGGGGAATTAGAGAGGCAGGCAGTATTCCAAGACAGGATCTGTGTATCTTCACAGCACAACAAACTGGCTTATTATTTTATTGTGAGCTAAGACTTTGTCAGGTTTGAAAATTAAGCCTTGGGCATAATTTATGTCTTCATTGAAAGAAAAAAGTACGACTGCAATTCTTTTTCTTACTCTTTAATTTTGTTTAGGTTACTATTGGATTAAAATTTAGGAAATGCTTTAAAATACATTCTAGAGCCTTTATAGCCCCTATGGTTTCTGGGAGAGTGGCTTAATTGAGTTATTTCCTAAATGGTTATCACTGTACTGTCTTGGTCAGGAAAGGTATGTTAAGGATGCAAAGAAAATTAAAGCTGAACACCAACACCACATTTCTTTCTTTAATCATAATTTTCGTTCAAGCCATCAAATATTCAAATATGAGAAATGGAAGAAAAAAGTAACTTGCATGGTGTGGGGTACCCAAGATGGGGAGAAACAAAGGGGAGCACTGGAGAATGTATGGGTGTTTTGAGGGGCTGAAACAGTAGGCAGTGCCCTAGGGCACTATTTCACCTAAGTCCAGTAGTGTACACTTGTAATGTATTCTTGTTACATCTAAATGACAATAACTGTGAATGTCCCTTTGTGGGAAGGGCCAACATACTGTGGTGCTATACTTGCTGTAATGTAAGAGCACTGTAGCTACAGGCCAGTCTGTGTGCACTACTCCTAAAAGTTTGCAGCATGAGCTAAAAGGATGGCTAGGAAGTCTGGCAGTGACAGGGTGATACTTAGGAAGTGCTCAGGGGGGCCCCCAACTTGACATTTGCTGGGGGCCCCCCAAATGCTAACACCGGCCCTGGTTATATCCCTGGTTCTGGTATATGTTTTACTATCTGATTTGTGAAGACACAAGAGATCCAGGACCACTGGGTCTCTAATGGCACAGAAGGCTAGGTACAACTCTCCCCTCAGCAATATATAAGATACTGAGTTAAGGGACAGTTCTTTCACTCTTTTCTGACAGTTTTTTTTTAAGTCAGTGAACTTCCTAGTTAGGAAGTCTGCAGTCTTTTCAGTTGTTTGATATGTCTAGTTAGGTCAATCCCAAAGTTTACATTATATTCAATAGCAGGCCTAATCAGTGCTGGATATAAAGGGGCAATTACCTCTGTAGATCTTGATGATGTTCCTTTGGCAATTAGTTGCATTAAGTAAGAAGGGTGTAGGGTGCAGGAGTGCTTGCCCCCAAGAAAAAAATGTTTATAATGCATAACAGTGAGTTTTATAAGTCACAGTTATTTCTCTTGAGTCATGGTTAATTTTACAGAGCTTTGGGATTCAGCATTGAGTTTCATTCTTCTAGTAGAGCATCCTGTAAACGGATTTAATCTCTATTCTTAAAACAAAATGAGATAGCTTAGCATGCCGATAGATCTGTCTGTGGTTTTTCCGAATGCCTATTTTTGCTTTCTGCTTTAATTAGTGATAGTATCTATCTTACACTTCTGCATTTCTTTATATTTTCCCTAATGTTTGATGTTACCTCATTTGAGAGTCATGATACTGTTTTTGATATTTGTGTTTGTACATTTATTTCACAATAGTATTTACAGCATAACTGATAGTGGTTTTGACGTTTCCCTATTACTGTTTTCATACCCTCTTTGTTCCTGCTTGCTTCAGCTTTTGTCTTTAGGTACTGATCCATTTTGTAATGAATTAAATGGAGATTCCTCAATATTCAGATGTTTAGAACACATAAAACAAAATTAGTTTTTTTGTTATGGGCTGCGCTGTACTAACCCAACAATCTTATATAAACTGTATAAAAAAGTCCCTGCTGTGTCCTGAATCTCAAGGAGTTCTATCTCATTAAGTCCAGGTTGTGAGAATGTTTACCTCTCCCCTTGCCCCACCCTTCATCCATTTTATTCATTTGTAAGATGTCTATAACCATCACTTCTTGGTGGCTAGATTCTGTAGTTAAGATGCTGAACCAAAGTTTTTGGCAAACATTTGCTCCCGAATGTTTTTCCATTTTCACAGATAAGACTTTTCTCTCTTTCCTGTTTAGAGAATAAAGTACACAACTGCTGTTTCTTACATATGAGGTTTGCCCCTTGCAAGACAAAATGGATTTAGTTATGTATTTATATATTTATTTACTTACTTATCTTTACTGATCAGGAAAGTCTTACTGGACAAAGACCCTTTACAGCTGGGGACTGTTTATGAATCCAGACTGTAAGCACAGGCCATAGTATTATATTAATAAGCTCTGAGCTGTCTATGCTACAGGTGTGCTATTGAGCAGTTACCCTAATATAGCTCAACAACTGGTGTATATTAACATCCTTCAAGTATTTGTTGAAATGCCATTTAACAGAAGCTACTGTGGAGTGATATGGGTAAGCATTTAGCACAGTGATGAAAGAGATGCTGAAAAACCCACAAAATGCAGTCTAGTAGCATTTCTAGCTATGCAACTCATTAATATAGCAGTCTTTTGCAAAAGAAGTGTATTTATGATTGAGGTATACTGTTTTTTAAATAGAAATCTGTGAATTTGCTTTAACACACTAATAATGTGATTATGCACAGTATACATCACAGTTCTTTCCAAGTATGAGTCCTATTGCTACGGCATAGTCCTCATTAAAACTGTAGGGTGAAGCATCCTGTTGCAGTTGAAAAACAGTAGTTACTTGTTTACATGCCAAAAACGCTGGACAGAGGACTCTGTGCTGAGAATCCTATGTGTGCTATGGATTAAAAAAAGAATGATAATGTAGTGCAGGTAATGTGCTGCAGGCAAAATCTTGCATTTTAAAGCCCTTCAGAAACAATACCTTCCTATTTTTCCATTTTAAGAATATATTATATAATTCAGGCTATATTTACTACCTAAGCTAATCCTTGAGCCTGGAAGACTAAATCAGCAAAGTACTAATGACTTTTTAAATAGGTTTCAAAGCTCTGCCTGCTCATGTTGGATGCTGTACTTAATGAAAACCTTTTCTGATGCAGCTGACAGGTATCACTAAACTTTGGCTTAATAAACTGTATTATTTACAGTGGGCTACTTATTCTGTCTTTTGAGTTCATATGAATAAGCTTTGACAAGTTGGGTGGTGATAGTGTAAAGTACACCCTTTATGTCCTTAGCTTTTTCTACCTTATCATGAGGGGTCAGTGCAAGACTGCAGTGTGAACTGTGCTGCTATTTCCAGTTCCCAGTGGGATTCTTGGTGCCATCTGTCTTCTTTATATACTCATTTATTTTACCAGTTTGGTTCTTTCCCTTTTAAACAGAACTATGCCTGTTTTAATAACACCCTTCCTATAGAATATATAGCTTAGTATGTTAACATGTCATATATGATTCCTTGTATACCATGTTTCTTCTGCTGCTGTAAAATCAAGGTTAATTGTGTCATCTTTCCAGGAAAGGCATTAGTTAGATACTTTTTGTCAAATCTGTCAGCAACAGCACTCAGTAACTATAACTTTCGTGTGTGGTGTCCCTTGTTTGTCTGCTTTTTATTTAAATTATACATATTTTTTTACTATTATATGTACAATGCCAACATGATCACATTGAAAAGGAAAATGTTGCCTGCTCAGAAGATGGGAAAGCATCAAAACTCTCTACTGCTGTAGACCCAGGAACAAGTGCTAATATGGCTTCTGCAGGAAGTGCAGGTCCAAGAGTTTGAATGTTTGAGTCCTGTCATTGGGAGCTATTATTTGTGATTGTCTCAGCATTGTGCATTTTGGCAATGCGTTCTACAATATTATAATAGTAAACATATCTATCTTTCTTTGCATTTTGCCCCATTTATTCAGTATGGTGTCAACTAACTAATTAGTGAATAAGTGATAGAGAAGTTAAAGAAATGTAGTCAATTAATGCTACTTAAATAATTTCTCAAAATGCTTTCTTCCAAGTATATGTGATTCTTCAATGACTGATACAGTCCAGGGAGTGTCTGCAAGGGCAGAACATTACATCTATTTATACTACAACTTTTGTTTTTACATTTATTTTAATAGTTTACTAGTGTATTGTCTGATACAGACACTTCCCTAGTTCTGTTTGGATGAGGATTGGGTGTAACAAGTAGTTGTGTTTTCTCAGTAATTTAGTCATTGAATATCCCTGATATAAACACCACACTGTTAGGAAACATTCTTGGAGAACGATTTATTAACAGCAGGATAATATATTAAAAAAATAATAGTCCTCATAGCTCATACTGACGTCCTGTGCTTTCTTTTTCAGGCCAAAACAAAATTTGCTCTTTAGCTAATTGAGTCAGTGAAATGCATGCTGCTTACGTTGTAAATTCTTTCATGCTGATTCATGTGCACTTGTCTTATTTTCTGCATTTTCTCTGGTGTACTGCCTTTGTTTCCTGGCATGGAAATACTAGCATCCTGCCAGCTTCCTCTTTAGTATCCTCCTGGTGTGATTTGTTTGCAAGCACTTGAGGTCAGTTAAAATTCAGATTATCATTTAACAAAGTGATCTTCATCAAATCACTCTTTTACATCTGATTTTGTGCAGCATAAAGCTATACACTGTAACTCTGACAGAAGTGAGTACTAAATGGTACAGACAAAACAACTGCATACTGTAATAATAAAAGCATAGTATTTGGAAATGGCTATTTTTCTAATTTATACATATCCATTCAAAACACTCCACAGAGCAATATTTGTTGTCTAAATTTAAGACAGGAAGATCACTAAAGTTAAATCAATTTAAAAATTAATCTTGTTTTGTAAAGTAGCACAGTGTTAGCAGCGTAAACTATATTGTGGTGTGTGTTGTAATATGTCAGTTTCGATGTGTGTAGTTGTGAGTGTGAGTGGGTGCGCTTGTTTCTTTCAGTTAATTTTAATAAGAATTCCAAATAAAAATGCACCACCAAGCATATTTTCTTTAATAAATGGTACTAAAGGTACTTTGACTGTGTCTCTTTTTCATTAAGCTTGATTGTTTAATACCCCAGACTTTCTGAAATGCAGTGGCTCCTATCTACCGTACTGAAACTGCACCACTAGATTCATGTTATCTTGTGCCCGATTCTGTGCCTTGTTAATAAATCGAGCTGCTCAATGAAATAGCATTAGACATATGAAATAGTTCATTTTCAGAGCAACTTATACCAGTACTGTATACCTGATATACATATTGTGCAGAACTGCAAGTGAGGGGTGAAGGGACAGGTTGTTAGGGAACATGATCCTCAGGTGCCACTCGGAACATTCTGGTTTCACAAATGAGTGAGAATATTGTATTCTGCACATACGGTTCTGTCTGAAGTGCTGTATGTGTCTCTCTGATATTGCGGTATAAAAATATGCAGCAGAGGCCGTCTATTCATATAAACAGCTCAGTTTTATGAAGAGATGAAAAATAAAAAAGCTGGTGTAAACTTTTTTCAGATATAGAGTACCTATTTTGTAGAAGTCCAGTCCAATTAAAAAAAAAAATAAGTCACTTTTACAATTCTGGCACAGTCCAAGATGCTTTCCTTCACTGGATTCCTTGCAGGAATATGTCCAGGTTTTCTCAGGTAATTCTGAAATGTCTTATCCTTTGCTATAGCACTTTCCCCAAAGCCATTGATCTGATATTGTCTTTTCTATCTGCCTCAATAATTGGGTATACTAGATCCATACAAATCTGAGTTCTTCACTTTAGACAAGACTCTTAACTGCAAGGCACAGGCTTTCCTCTTCTCATAATGCACTGCCACCCTACCAGTCCTTCCTATCTCATTTGACACTTTGTAAGACAGACATGATCTCCAGGTTCAGCACTCACCACAGTGTTATTTATTAAAATAAGTGATTAAGTTTTCTTTTCCTCTCTCTAGTTTGCATGCTATCTTTTCTCATCAGATAGCTCATGCTTTCAGTTGTTGAATATTTGTTGTTGAATTTTTTGCTTTTTTGGGTAGTTATCCTCATAGTTTTTCTTGTGGTTGGTGGGTTTCTGTCATTTTTCTCTCCCCTTTCCTTTTGTTTGTAGTATAAACAAAAAGATAAAGGGGGGAATTTAATAAAGCCTACACAGACTTTTTTCCATGTAGGCATCACGGCACACTACTTACATGAAAGTAAGCAGGTTTGCGATCCAGTAAACAGAGCTGGGCATTGCACACGCACGTGCCAACACGGAAGTATCCATGGCATGTAAATCACCTCATAAGTAGGTGAATTGCATGCAATTGAGGGAGGTAGAGCAATCCAGCAGGCAGATAGACAGTCCTGCAAACCCCATGCTAGTGTCTGTAGTGTACACAGAAAAATTCCATGTACAGGATTTTAAACTGACAACAGGGGCTGCAAAATGTATTATAGGACCCTGCGTGGAGTATCTACAATGGTGGAATGGTGCTGTTGCTAATGATGCAGGGCATGGAACCGTGTAGTTTCCAGGTTGTGCGCATGGATCCCTATGGGGTTACTGAATAGCACAAATGGGTATCTGTGTCCAGAGATCCCATTTGTGTAGGCACAGAACCATGTTGGTGTCCATAGAAGAGGTAACTGACATCAAGGTGGGGGTGTATCTGAGGACTTGTAAGCTCATTGGAGCTCAGTGGTGTCCGTTTGCATGATGCAGTGCTCTGCTGAGCAGGGGGGGGGCATGTACAGTTTCTGCAAAGCTTTTTTTTACCGTCGGGGCTAGTGTTTCCATGTGTTTGCGCAACGTGCCACTGTGCTGAGCATGTCCTCTCAGTGGGGTATGTACAATGACTGCTGAGCTTTGTTTACTTTTGCAATGTGTGTTTGTACAGTGCGCCACATTGCTGAGCAAGGAAGGCTGTCTAAAAAAAAATTGGCTGAGAAAGGCAATTTTATGTTAATTACTGATGACCCCTGTTTCACTTAAACTAGGGCCATTAACAATCCATAATGATGTACTTGGCAGGTGGAATGCATCATAGGTACCCAATCAAACAATCCTACAGCAGAGCACTATAAAGGTTGCATACACCCTACAATCTGATTTCACCCTCAATACTCTGCACCAGTAGAGAACAGACTTGAGATTTTTAACTGAAGGAATGATAAGGGCTGCTGCAGGTCTTCTACATCTGTATGTGCTAGATGCTGAGGTCAATGCTGCTGCTGCAGCTGACAGTAGGCCTAGACTGAGAAGGAGAAGAGTGTTCAGACCCAGGGTAACCTTCCAAGAGCTATATGAGCTGGAGATTGTACAGTGCTACAGGGTGGACAGAGACATACTACAAGAACTCATTGAGCTCTGCCACCCTCAACTCAGACCTAGAGCCATCAGAGGAGAACACATCCCAGTGGAAACAAAGTGTGCAGCTCTTAGGGTACTAGCTACAGGTACATTCCAAAGACCAACAGGAGACATGATGGGGGTCCCACAGGCATTAGCATCCAGGGTACTCCAACTGTTCCTGGGGATGCCATGCTACCACATGCCAGTGAGCACATTTATTTTCCCCACAACCCCTGAGGAGATGGCTAGCTGTATGCAACACTTCTACTGTGTAGCACACTACCCTGAGGTACTGGGTGCCATAGATTGCACTCCTGTACACATAGAGGCACTACCTGGTGAGGAGGGTAGAATGTATGTCAACCACAAGGGGTATCACTCCATCACCTGCCAGGTCGTGTGCAATGCCCAGGGCATTATCATGAATGTGTGTGCTGACAGCCTGGGCAGTTATCACAACTCCCATATCTGGCATGCATCACAGCTGTACCAGATATTTGCTAGGGGGGACATCCCACATGGCCATTTACTGGAGGATGCTGACTGCGCACTGGAACAGTGGATGATGATACCCATCAGAAATGCACACACACCCACAGAAGAACACCATAATGAGGCACACACACAAACTAAGAACATCATAGAGCATGTGTTTGGGCTGCTGAAGTCATGGTTCCGGCGACTCGATATATCTGGTGGAACCCTTCAGTACTCTCCAGCCACATGTGCACAGATGTTCACAGTATGCGCCATGATACACAATATGATCCTGCGGAAACAGCTGCAGCAGTATCAGCAAAGGAAAGGGATGCACAGCCCCCTACCAGTGTCTAGGTCCCCACAGCCATACCCACAGAGGGACTCGGAGGAGGAAACCCCAGAGGATGTCCCTGTAGACAGACATAGATGTGCCCAGTATGCTCTGGCCTTTGCCAAGAGACAATGCATAGCACATGCACTGACAACCTAGGACCCTAGGGACTGACACCTTACTCCAACTAGCATACATATAGTAGAAATGATGCCAGACAACCCATACAACCTGTACCTAACCATGTATTGGCAATGTACTACGTGCATCAGAGAGTCAGCCATGAATTACAGTTCTGTCAACTGCTGCATTCACAAGGTAAGTCATTCACCTACACACCACTTGTAAAGAGTACTACAATATGCTATCATATGTATGCACCTGCTGCATGTATGCAAGGGAATATAGTGGGCTATTTGGAGAGATGTAACATCCACATGAGACTACAGATACCCAGTCCAATAGCATGTCTTCCATAATGTTCACTAGGCCTCATGGCTGGAATACTCACTACAGCAGTCAAGGGAGATGTTAAACCGTATGGTCACATGATATTTGCACTACTGTCTATGCCAGCAGATCATATGCTGTTCTTCCCCCACCCCCAACACACCAGCGTTCCCATACAACTGCTGTAACAGTAAGTCAGCAATGATATATCAGCAGACCAGCCAATTCCAGGGCTGCATGTCTCGTGTAATGCAGGGGTGACAATGTATGTCTGTATGCTGTTGATTGTGTGAGGAATGACACCCCTCTGTCTGGCAGATGGTGTGGTTCATTGGGTTAGGGATGTTAGTATGGGAGATGGTGTTGATGGTTTGAATCTGGCAGCATCCACATCTTTTGCATGCGAGGTACTCGTATGGTGGTATTCCCACAAACTGTCATACCCCTCAATCTGTTACTGCAAGACAGCTGGACAAAGTCAGAGAGAATGGTGGGACAAAGGGCCAAAACTACAGACAGACATTACACATGCTCTGATGAACCTAGAAGGTGACTAGTATAACAGCAGGTTGCAACAGAACAGAAAAGCTGCAGGATGTAAAGGCCATTACTTAAATGTGTCAGTAGTTAGTACAATTCAGTGATTGCATCATACAATACTATACCAGAACACCACAAATGTATGAGGAACAGACCAGACATACAGGGCGAAATGCTGAACATTCTGCAAAAACATGTACAGTGAGAGGTATGCAGACTGTCATCCTGCGTGTGGTGTTACGTTATGTCAGTCACATACTAGGTACAGCACACAGCTGCGGAATGCCTTGCATAATTTCAGGAAGCTCTACTGTGGAAACAGGTGCAGCAGCCAATGTATGCAGCACAGAAAATCCCGGACCGGAATACAGGTAGCTGTGGCCTGGAGTCAGCTTGTAAGTACTGACAGTCCCACTGGACATGCTCCTACACTTAGCTAACTTGAGCACAAGTCTGTTGTCTCTTCCTCACAAAGACCGGCTATGTGCAAATACATCTGTACATACAGACAGCTACGTATACATATCTGTCTGTCCCCCTTACACATGATTAGTGTATCTATCAGTATGTATCACATATACATATACATATGATACCGATATATACATATAAATTACAGTGATACATAGACTGTCCACATATATCTACCTAACACATGTAAATAATGTACACACACAGTGACATTTAAAGAGACTTCCCTGTTATACACACACACACACACACACACACACACACACACACACATATATATATATATATATATATATATATATTTATTTTATTTTACATTTGATTGCTGACACAGGTCCTTTTTCAGCAGAGGACCGGGGAGAAAAGCTCTTAATACAATTTATGACATTTACAACTGATAGTATTGATTCCATAAGACACTTAATATACATAGTAATAGTTCACAGTAGTATGATTGTTTTTACATTTCATAAGACATTTAGCTATACATAGTAGCAGCTCATAGTAGTTTAATAATATTTAATAGTGTAAAAGCTAGAGATAGGGACTTAGTAATAGAGCAGCTGGAATTATAAAAGATTAATCTGGGTTGTTACAGTTACAGAGCCATGATGTCTGCAGGTGGGATTTTAAGGCCTTTTTGAAGGAAGCAATAGAAGTTATGGTTGAGATATTGGGGGAAGGTTGTTCCAATATTTGCCAATAGTGTTGCTATAGAGGAATATGCCTGCAAAATTATTGGCTTTGATCACATCTAGTAGGAGTTTTGATTGGATCGTAAGACCCTACTTTTGGAGCTTGGGTGTAGTATATTTTGTAGGGATGTTTTTTTTTCAGGGTAGTGAAGTAGTTTGTGGGTTAATATAAGTTGATTATAAAGAATAAGGTGGGGAAGTTCCAGCTATTTAAGATGTTTAAGGGGAATGCAGTGGTGTGTTCTATGTGGAGTGTTGGTTGCAAATTTGGCAATTTTATTATAACACGCTTGTAGCTTGGAAAGGTCAGATTTTCTGAGGTGGGTGAAAATTGGTGAGGAGTTTAAAAGAGTGGAGATGGGTGTGTGTGACCAATGGTGGTTCTGGTAGAGTCATTTAGGAACTGTTTGTTTCTATATAGTATGGAAAGTTTTTTATGTACTTTCTTTATGGTATTGGATATATGTACATCAAATTTGATGTTGCTGTCTATAACTACCCCAAGCAGTTTGATGTGATTGACAGGAGATATAACTTTTATTACTGGAAGTGATGTTAAATGTGAGGTTATGAGAAGAATGTTGTGTGGATGGAAAGGTAAGAAGCTGAGTTTTCTTTGGATTTAGTATTAGTTGTAATTCAGAGAGCCATTTTTCAACAGCAAGAAAAGAAGATTGTGTTTGTTGTAGCAGTGCTTGGAGAGAGGAAGAAATGCAGATTAGTATGGATTACAGATGCATGTGGTTTAGAATTATGAAGGTTGTTAGAGAAAATAGAAAACAGCAGTGGTCCAAGAATGGAACCCTGTGGGACTCCTAGTGAGACTGGTAGTAATGGAGAGAGTTCCTGGTGCCATCTGACTGCCTACTGTCTGCCTGTTAGGCAATTTCTAAACCAAGAAATGGTGTCATCAGAGTTTAGATTTAATTCAGAGAGAGTGGTGATGAGTTTATCATGATTAACCATATCAAAGGCCTTGCAAAGGTCTAAGAATATAGCTGAGATATATTTTCCATTGTTCCTGTGATTGTTGACTGTCTGAGTGAAGGACATGAGAGTTACAGTAATGCTATGTGATGGTCTCAAACCATGTTGTGTCTTAGTGAGTAGATTATGAGAGTTTAGAAATGTCATGATTTGTGTGTGTACACACCTTTCAAGGATTTTGGAGAGGCAGGCTAATATGGCGATTGGTTGGTAGTTGGTTAGCTCTTTGGTGTTGCCTCCTTTGTGGAGTGAAGTGATATAGGAGATTTTCCAGAGGTGAGAAACTAGGTTTTTAGCTACAGAGCAATTAATGAGAAATGATACAGGATATGCAATTGCACTAGCTGCAATCTTGAGGAATTCAGCTGGTAGCCTATCTGTGGAGCAAGTTGTGGGTTTTAATTTATTAAGCATCTTTTTAGTAGTGGAGTTAGAGACAGGTTGCCGTGTAAAGCTGCGTTCAGTAGTATTATATTTGGGTGACTTGTTAGCAGTAGAAGACTTCTGAGAATTAGCTAGAGCTAGAATAGAAACTTTAAAATACTTGTTTAATTGGTTTGCAATGTTTGTTGAGCTATCAGAGGTTGCAGGGGCACTGGTATTGCCTGGTTGAAGTACTTTGTTGATGGCTGCCTAGAATTTCTTAGGATATTTTTGAATATTATGGTAGCAGCTTATTTTGTCTTCTTTTAGACATACATGTGGGATGTAAGAATGGGACATAAGAAGAGAGACATATATATATATATATATATATATATATATATATATATATATATGTGTGTGTGTGTGTGTGTGTGTGTGTGTGTGTGTGTGTGTGTGTGTGTGAGGATGTAAGAATGTCTCCACATACCCTTGGAATGCTGAGGTTATCTGCACGTACACATCATAAAAGTTGTCCGAAGGAACCACACCAAGACCACAACAGTACATAATTCACTCACCCACAGACCCCTGTGCCTGCGAAATGTCACCTTGTAGACAGACACAGGTGAGTAGGTGTTGTACTGTGCAATGATTTCAGTGCATGCCCTTAGACAGGCCATATTGTCCCTGGCCACATGTTTGCCTATCTAACTGCAACCAGCCACATATGGCCATACTGGTAACTGTATACACATAGCAGGGATATTAACAGGTATCCCACTCCTAGGACAATAGATACAATAACAGTATCAAGCAATATTACTCTGCAGGCCACACATGCTGTCCAACAAAAGGCTACTTTGTGTACTCCACAAGTATTGTGCTTGCAATCACATATACAGCAGATGTAACCTGTGGCACATGTGATAAATATTGCTAGCTATAATCTATAATAGCAGATAGGTAGTGGCTCTACTCTCACAACAGCCAACTCTGTGTGTGTAAATATATCCCCTTATAGCACTATGGACATGCCCATATGGGCATCTTTGTGCAATGGTTATGCATTTTATGGCCCTGTGACTAGCTGCTGGCCTCTATATTGCTCTCCTCTATAAGGCCTGCTGACATCTTCCACCATAAGAGCACTGGCAGACAGTCTAATATCAGATAAACTCTGTGGTGCATGTGATAAGAACTGCAAGCTAAACTGTGTAATAGTAGGTAGATACAGGTTCTAATCTCACATCAGCCATGTGTGTGTGTGTGTGTGTGTGTGTGTGTGTGTGTGTGTGTGTGTGTGTGTGTGTGTGTGTGTGTGTGTGTGTGTGTGTGTGTAAATATATCCCCTTGCAGTAATATGGACATGCCCATATGGGCTATCTCTGTGCAATGGCTATGCATTTTATAGCCTTTTGACTAGCTGCTGTCCCCAAATTGCCCTCCTCTACATACTCATAACTGATGTCTGCCACCTGTCAGACCGGGACACAGGATATTTGTAGATGTGTCAGCTCCATCACCACACCTTCTAGATTTGTAAGTTCAGAAAAATCAGGTGACAAGTAGCAAGAGTAGCAGACCTTATCACAAAGTATAAATGCATGATTACGCTGACTGCCCCCATTGCCCCTGATAGACTGTTCTACACATATGTACCTAGGGAGCCATGCACATATACTGCCGTACCTTGCTAATGTCATATTTCTGCTGTGCTGCCATGCCATCTTGTGCCGGTGTATTGCTGCCATGTGTCCATAGGTTATCCCCTCAGACTCCTGCAACAGAAACATACACAGGTCTGTGACACACCTGTCATTCTGTAACAGTACTGCCAGTCCAACATCATGCAACAAAGATATACAAAGTGTGATGTATAGTCATGACACATCCCAGCATACAGTACCAGCTGTGACCTACAACAAGTGGCATGGCAAAACAGTACTGCAGCACACAAGTAAATGTCACGTAATATAGATACCCTGTGCATCAGACACATAGTACCATTTCTCTGCATTAATGGCATGGATGGCAGGGATGTGGCACTGGTACCATCACATGCAAAGGGTGTGGTGTGGGGGTGCCAGAGGCCTAGACTGTGATGAACAGTTGACAGCATGTGTGAGAGTCAGGAAGGGCTGCAGGTTAGATGGGCCATGGAGAGGTGGCATGTGTGTGTTTGTTAGTGACCTGCATTTGACAGTGGTGTTTGAGGGTGTGCATGCACACAGTCAAGCCCAGTGCTAGCCCTACATGTGTGTATGTTGGACAGGTGTGGACTGTACATGGTAGAGTGGACAGTTCACTGTCTTCAGCCACGAACACAGGAACTGGTTCTGCCAGGAGTAGCACTGGCACCACCATGCCCAAGGTCAGATGTGGTGTTAGTATCTGACAGTGGCTGCTGTCTGCTGAGGCTGTTTCCCCCATGGGACTGCCCAGGACAACAAGTCCATGGCCTTCCACATCATGCTGTGGACAGCACACTTCGTTCTGCAGTGCTGGAGGTATTGCCACTATGGGAGCGTGACTGTGCATGGCCACATGGACAATCAGTAGATGGTGTTGCTGACCTACGTCCACATGTCTGATGCCCAACTCCAACTAGATGTACCAACACAAACAATGTGCGATCCAAGACAGACACTGTCTCAGTCCGCCATCTGTCCACTGCATCAGTGAACTGATCCAGGATGTCCCCAATGCAGTGGAGGCAGTCACGGATGTCAGACTGGGCTGCATCCATAATCCTAAGCATCCATCTGGTGTTTTGTTCAGAACATGCCTGTGCCTTTATGACGTCCTGAAACATGTACCGAGTGACCCGTGATGTGACACCTGCAACAGGTGGTAGATGGACAGCAGTCATCCTATCAGCACCCCTGTCAATCTGCCTCTGTGGGATCTCTAGTTATGGACAGTGTCTACACTCACTGATACCTGCACTTTTATGTATGGTAATCCACACAGACTCATACAAATGAGGATCCACAACTGCATTTCCAGTCTCACATCTTCTCATCTCCGCTCCCATGCACAACAGACAACCTCACAACAACATACACAGGCAAGTCAAGCCCTTTATAACATGCACTTCAGCAACATCCAGTTAAACTTGCCAGTATAATCTGCATGTAAGGTATGTAATATGACACTATACATGATAGAACTACACATAAAACCATACCTCTCAACCTTGAAACATCAAAAATCTGGACAAAGGCCCATGAAAAATAGGTACAAATCTGTATACTGGATTAACATAAAAATTGCATACATAATTATGTAACCCCACTCACCCCAATGGAATTCTGGGATACCAACTTTCAAATGCAAACTGAAGAACAGAGTATCAAAATATGACCCCAGACCCTGTAGCAAATGGTAACTATTTTTTTTAAATGTGTAGCAATGATATTCACCGGGAAGGGAGAAGATGAACCTTAGGATTTTGTTTTTGGTGACTTGCAGTATGTGGGTTTTGTGGTAAAAGTAAGGCATTTAATGGTAGGTAATATTCTAATCTTAGCAAAAGAATATTATACTTTGCTAGGCCCTCCAGATGTCATTTTCCATGGCCTACTGATCAGTGGTATAGCTAGAGTTTGTGCCGCCCAGGGCTGTCTGAGTTTTCCACCCTTCCCCATCACAAAATTATGGTCGAATGGGGCCCCCCCATACACAGCCCTCACTCCTGCGGCCATTCCACTGTCCCATTACTTGGCTGTTTCACCCCATTTACAATAAAGTCTGTAATGTGCATACTGCTTTACTTCTACAATAATTTGGATTTCATTTAAAACTTTTATTTTACATTTTATAGCACAAACACTAATAGTTATCTGCTAAACAAAGCAATACAGTCTCACAATGAAAACAGACTTAGCATAAAAACTTCTGTGCCCTTGAAAGTAAACTCACATTAATTGAAACAGCATTGAAACCCACATTCAAAGAAAATCCATCTGGCCAGTGGCAGATGAAGATTACCTTTGGGCCATTTTCAAATCATAGGTCCCTTGCACACAAAACATAACACCTTCCTGATTGTATTACATTATGTTCCTTTTATAATACAGCACATCTGTTAGAGTGCACTTTAAAATTATTGTTTTGAACATTTTTCCAGTAAGCAATGAAACAAAATGCATGAACCAATAATGACAAAACTGTCTAATTCAGTACATTTCCATCATAAAAGTCTACTCAAACTTCTACAATCCACCAGTATCAGTAAATATGCACAATCTCTGCAGAAGTAAAAGTCATCTAAATAATTCCATATTAAAGAGATCTGTAATTAATGAAGAGGTTGCTGCTAGCAAACAACTTTATTTTTATCTATTTATTATTTATTTATTAATCTATTATTTTCATCTTTTTAAGCCTCCACCCCGGAGATGGAATACATAAAGGAGAACATACAACAAAAGTTTCAAGACAGGAACACCATTAAATAAGTTGCCAGTAGACAAAATAGCTGAAGAAGCTTGCCTTGAAGCTGAAGTCTACAGATGCACAGGAATAGACCTGATTTTATCCGAGTTGGAGGGTATGCCTTTTCTCATACTGCTGATGAAGGTTTCCTTAATGCCTGCGCAGGGGATCGTCTAAGGTACTGCAAACACATTGGAGCAGAACATATTCAGATATTTACTGATATCAAAAAGAAACACAGTTCCCATGCTGTAACATCTGATGTCAGTGTACCCGAAACTGCAAAAGCTGCTGAGTTTTTCCTATCTGATGGTGTTATATTGACTGGGATAGCTACTGGAGAACAAGTGGATCCCAAGGAGCTGAAAGACTGCGCTGGCTGTGAAAATTCCAGTTTTGATCGGATCTAGTGTGACCCTTGAAAATGTGCAGCAATATGTGGATGCCAGTGTCATGATCATTGGTTGACACTTCAAGAAAGGAGGCTATTGGGGCAATAATGTTGATCCTGAAAGAGTTCAAAAATGTATGGATAAAATACATATGCTTTGTAAATAAAATGTTATACTGAACATCGCAAAACTACTCATTTTTAGGTATTAATTGGTGTCTGAATGGCAATAATTTTAATTTTGCAAAAGACGTTCAGAACTCTATAAATAAGAATCTGTCACTACAAATTATTGTATTGAGCAACTTGAGTCAGGTTATTGGCTGTGCTCCCTCACTACAAAATTTATCCAGGAATTCCTCCTTCTATAAGAAGACGTCCTTGGACTGCTTACTCCCTAGGCAACATCACTGCTCTTAAAAGTGTGATGTCCCCGCCTAAAAGAAGCCTGCATGTATGTAGCTTAATTATTACTTGTAGCCTTGGTTATGTTTTAGAGCTGTAATCTACCCTCAGAGTGCACAATAGCAGCCTTCTGCAGTCCGTGGCCAACCATCCCTCCCTTCCAGATTTTACAATTCATTCCCCTGACTGCTTCTGCTAAACATCATTATATATACAGAGACAAAGGACTAAGTATAATAAATTTCAATTCACCATCTCCTTTTGCCACTAGGTGGCAGCATACACCCATTACACTATAATTTTTTTTTTGCCTTTTCTCCACTGTTACATTTAATTATATTTACTCTTTGCGCTATAATAGAGTATTGTGGAATACCCATTTAATTCTTGGGCTTCCCTCTTAACTGCTGACACTACTTACTCTCTGCCTGTAACTCCATCCCAGCTTCAGAGTCCCACTTGATTGTTTTTTTTCTGTGGACTACCACTCCTTCTTGGCTATTGTCCCGCCCACCTTCCTCCTTTCCCATCCTGTCCTCCCACACCCTCACATCTTCCTTCTTTCCCATCCTATCCTTCCACTCCTCCTTATCCCCTCCCCTTAGGCTAACTTCATTCCCAAAGTTTACATCACGGTGGTGCTAGCTTCAACGCTATTGTTAAATACGAATAACGTATCCTCAACCCATGCAACGGTACTGCTTTGGGCTGCTCGTCTCACTTTCCAGTAGGTCTAGCACTATCTAATTTTCAGCAGAACAGTTGGAACTCTATTTGTAATGGAGTAATCTAAAACTGTTGTCATTACATTTAAACATACTGATTTGTGGCTGATATGCATCTATGCTTGTCTCACCACCAGTGACTGTACATTTGCTGTATTTGTTGCATAGTAACTGAGTTATATATGTGCTTTTGGCTACATGGCTTAACGATTGCTGGTGTCTATCTATATTTAACTAGATGCTGCATATAAGTGTTTTGTTTTTGTAACTATGTGCTGCATTATATCTTCCTAGACTGCTCTTACTAGATACTACATGAATATGTATTTTAACTAGATACTGCATAATACTGCCTAAGTACTGCTTTAAATTACACTTTGTAATCTACTAGTTATTCATCCTTCCTGCCTGTATTATTGTTGTATTGTTATCGCATAGCTGCATGTTATTCTCTGGCCATACTTATTCTAGCATTTAGCTCTGCCCTCTCAGCTTTTTTGTATGAACTGTAAAACTCATTGGATCTACAAGGGGAAATGCTTTGTACATATATCTTCCTATACACATATTTGTTGGTCTGTTACTAAATCTACTACCTCTCGTTTCTTATTTATCTCCCACTACCTACACTCATTCTCTTTTCTCTTTACCTCCTCTACCTGCAGTTCTTTCTAGTACAAACCTCTAATGCTCTAAACTTCCCTATATTCCCCTGTCCTTCTACTTTATCCTCCTCTGTTCTTTGCCCTTTAATGCTGAACAATTTTTTTCTCTCTCTTCACAGCTTGCTACCTGCAGTGCCACTTACTGATTGTTTTTTTCTGTGGACTATCACTCCTTCTTGGCTCTACCCACTCCGTTCCCCCTTCGGGCTCACTCCGCTCCCCTACCCTGCACCAAATCTCACCCGTCCCCACTACCTGTACATTTATACATCCCCTGACTCCTCCCCACCCCACACCACACCAATCAGAATAAATCTATATCACACCCCACCCACCTGTAAACTTATCACTACACAAACCAACTCCTCCTACAATGCTCTACATATCATCACTCCCTAAAACACCATTTGCCCTACTAATCTCTCTCTCCTGTCTGTCCTATCTCACACATTTCCCCAAGCCATACAATCCCTCTCATACATACTCCACTGCCTCATACTATCAACCTCACTCCCCATCCTACTCATCCATCTCACATGAACTTTTTTCCTTTAACTCAGCCTTTCTATTCAAACCAAAACTACTTCCCTCCCAACCCTACCAGCACTCTTCTCTTACATGTCATTCCAGAAAATTAGTAGTTTCACACAATCTAAGTTACCCATCCCCTACACCCTACCTCACTCTACTCCTTCACCATATCTCTCT
The DNA here is from genome assembly GCF_019279795.1 of Protopterus annectens. Taxonomy (NCBI): domain Eukaryota; kingdom Metazoa; phylum Chordata; order Ceratodontiformes; family Protopteridae; genus Protopterus; species Protopterus annectens. Next base: position 1,419,792,801 of record NC_056744.1, read on the forward strand.
CTCTTGCTGGTGACATCCACCCCAACCCTGGACCCATCTCTAACATCAATCTCACCAAACTCTCCACTCAACCCACGAAACCAAAGTCCATTCGCCTCACTACATTTAATGCGCAAAGCCTTAGAAATAAAATCCCTATCCTCCATGCCTGGCTCTCCCATAACCACCCTGATATAACCGCCATTTCTGAAACCTAGCTCAAATCCTTTATAAAAGACAATGAAATTCTACCACCAGGATACCAAATCATTCACAATGACAGACTTCACAAAAAAAGGAGGTGGAGTAGCTATTATCTACCCCTCATCCTTTACCTTAACTCCCTATACCAATAAAATACCAACCTTTGCCAATGCTGAAATTACAATAGGTCTACTAAAAATAAACAACCACAAGTCCATATGTATCGCTGCCATCTATATTCCCCAGGCGATAACATCAAAACACTTGAAGACATCCTATCTTGGTTTTCTTCCAACATAAAAAATGAAACCTATATTCTCAGTGATACCAACATCAACTGGACCACTATTAACTCTGAAGCCCCTTCCCACACAAGCAATCTGTACAATTTCTCCCAACTAATACATGCTCCAACCAGACCAAATAAAGATGGTACCTCTGGAACCATCATTGACTGGATCCTAACAACTCACCCTAACCATATCACCAAAGCAGGAGTAATACCAGGCCCTCTCAGTGATCACTTACCAGCCTTCGCCAACCGGCTCCCATCTCCTCTACAAAAAAAAACACCCTTCCTCTAGATGATGCCATATCCTATTTCAACCATTCATTCCTAACACTCCTCAACCAGCAAACCCCCCCTCAAACCAAATGCATCAAAACCAATACCTGCCCATGGTTATCAAAAGAAACTAAACTAGCCATGCACCAAAAAGACAATAAAATGGAAACAATATCAGAAACAAAAAAACCCAACTCCCTCCTAGAGTTTAAGCAACTTCGAAACTCCACAAAAAAGCTAATAACTAAAGACTGCAAAGCCCACTACTGCAAACTCCAATCCTTGCACTCAACAAATCCCAAAAATTTCTGGAGCTCTATCTCATCCATTCTCCACCCTGGTAATAAAGTAAACCCCTGTCCAAATCCCACCCTCACTGACCTTGACACAGCCACCAAGTTCAATTCATTCTTCATAGACTGTATAGCTAAACTATCCACCTCCTTCCATCCCCCTCCTCCAGCCTCAGCCCCTCTAGCCCCAACCACCACCCCAATCACCTACCTTCCTCCACACCCTTCCACCTAACTCATATTCCCACATGGACAATAAAAAGACTTCTCCTCAAACTCAAACCCTGTAACAATGCACCTGACAATCTTCCACCTACCTTCCTCAAACAATCTGCAGACAACATCACCTATCCTATCTCTATTCTTATCAATAGATCCATACAAGAATCTTATGTTCCTTCTATTTGGCACCACGCTTACATCATTCCCCTACACAAGGTGGCAAAAACACTGATACCACCAACTTCAGGCCTATTTCCATCCTTTCCCCTCTTTCTAAAATTCTAGAAAAAACTATCCAAGCTCAAATCATGACACACCTAACCCTAAACAATCTCCTCTCCTCTACCCAACATGGCTTCCACCCTGGCTACAGTACCATGCCTGCCCTTCTTTCCTTTCTTGAAACTATCAACTTTGAACACGACTCTGGCAAATTTGTATCTGCACTATTTCTAGATCTGTCAAAGGCATTTGACACCATCTCCCACACCTTACTCATTTTCCAACTCTCCACCCTTCATCTATCTCCCACCACCTTAGCTTGGTTTTCCAGCTACCTGTCTAACCGCCGATTAGGTGTCCAGTGGAAAACTTCAACCTCTCCCTTCCTACCTACACCCACCGGTGTCCCACAAGGTCATGTTCTTGGTCCTCTACTCTTCAATATTTTCATTAACAACTTCCACCACTCCATCCCAGAATCCTCTGTCATCCAATATGCAGATGACTCTATAATCATCTGCTCAGCCTTCTCCCCCTCCAAGCTCCTAGCAAAAAAACCCAATTAGCCTTCTCCAAAACAGAAACCTGGATGCAATCAAACCATCTGGCTCTAAATGCAAATAAAACTAAACTTATGATTTTTCCCCTACTAGAAACTCCATGATTGACAAAAACTCATTCATCATACACTGCCAGAACAACACATCCCTTGAACTTGTTCCCAACACCAAGCTACTTGGCATCATCATTGATGAACTAAAATTTGATACCCACATCCACTCCTCAATCAAGAAAACCCACCAAAAACTAGGTCTCCTTTACAGGCACAAATGCTTTGTCACCCCCTCAACCAGACAAACCTTTGCATCTACCTTCCTTCTCCCCTCTATTATGTATGGTGTCCACCTGTTCACCAATCTCCATCTTGGCTTACTATCCAAACTCAAATCTTGCTACCACAAAATCTGCAAATTTGCAACCAATTCAAAAAACTCATCCCACCACTGCCACTCTCTCTGCACCCTCACATGGCTTGAACTACCGAACTACTTTAGTTACCTAGAACTCAACATTGCCCACAAGCTTATCTTTAAACCTGCCAACTGACCTTCTCTTGCTACATCCTTAAAACCCTATATTCCCAACCGTTCACTCAGATCCAAAAAACAAAATCTCCTTCAGGTCCACAAACCATCACACCATCCTGGCCAACTTCTACTGTCCTACTCTTTAGCTAAACAGTGGAACTCTCTCCCCTCCCACCTACGAAACCTACCAAACCATACCAATTTCAAATCTCAGCTATTCTCTCATCTTTTTTCCAAATGGGAATGCCCATGTCACACTCCAACATAACCCCTTAACCCCCCTCTCTTTTTCTACCTTGCTCTGTAATATTCTCCACTTACCATCTACTATTGCTTATATCTTAACCAAAGACAATCTGTCCCTTACCAGGGACAGATCTTCTCTCTTCTATCTGATGTACTATACTTTCCAAATAAATATACTGATACTTCCTCCATGCAAAAGGTTCACCTTAACTACTGAGGGCTAGTAACTATATGTTTAAATGTTAATCTACTAAGGTCTTATAACTTAATGTTTAACCTCTCTGTTTGAACTATTGTTTTTCTATTGTAACATGAAAAATGTAATGTCTTGGAGCTTTGCTCCCCTGGTCTCCATTGAAAATGGTCTCTTTATGGCCCAGTGGACTTCCCCGGTCATCAAACTTAAATAAATAAAATCTACAAATAAAGTGGCTGTTGCCCTTAAAGAATAAATTGCCTTTGTTACATTAAAAAACAATGATAAGCTAGTAATATAGCAATAGGGAATGGATGGCAAACTAACAGGTTCATAGTTACTAGGTATCTCCGCCAAAGAGGACATTCTAAGGACTGCAGCATCCACCCCCTTTAAAAGTACAACACAGTACAGTATCAGCAATCCATCTACATACTGTGGCAGTAGACCCACAGCTTTCTGCATCAAAAGCAAGTATTCTACCTATTGTGCTACTAACACAAACAGACTTGGCATAAGCAGCACTAAACTTCTCCCCCTGAAGAACTATGCAGCACAAGAAACCTGTAAAAAAACAAAATTTATTGGGGGGACAAGTGCCCAAAACCAAAGATACATTTTAAACATTGTATAATCTTAGAAAAGTTGTTAGAATAAAATGTTTTGTGTTATCATGCTCTTCCTGAAAGATAGGAAGACTGACACTTAAATGGCTATCATTATTTAGTGAATTCATTCTCACTAATTTGCTAGAAAACCACAAATTTAAGAGGAACAGACCAAAGAGCCAAACATTTCAACCACTGAAGACAAGTGGTGGTGTGGGTAGGGAATTCAGGCTCTTGCTCATTGTACGTAAAGTACAGGGTTTGAGCCTGAGTAACACAAACCACCAAGTATAGCACACGCACACACACACACACACACACACACACACACACACACACACACACACACACACACACACACTTAAAATCGGCTAATCACATAAACCCTAAACCATAAACACCTAATTACACAAACTCTTAAAATTGGCTAATCACACAACTCCTAATTAAACACACCTAAAATTAGCTAATCATACAACTCCTAATTACATGCACTTAAAATCAGCTAATCACACAACCCCTAATTACACACACTTAAAATTGACTAATCACACAACACCTAATTACACACACTTAAAATTGGCAATCACACAATGCCTAATTGCATACACTTAAAATCAGCTAATCACACAACCCCTAATTACACGCACTTAGAATCGGCAAATCACACACCTCCTAAATACACACTTAAAAGCAGCTAATCATACAACCCCTAATTACACATACTTAAAATTGGCTAATCACACAACCCTTAATTGCACACACTTAAAAAGGGTTAATTACACAACCCGTAATTGCACACACTTAAAATTGGCAAATCACACAACCCCTAATTACACACACTTAAAATCAGCTAATCACACAAACCCTAATTACATACACTTAAAATCAGCTAATCACACAACCCCTAATTTAAAATTGGCTGAAAACACAACCCCTAATTACACACACTTAAAATCGGATAATCACACAACCCCTAATTACACACACTTAGAATCGGCTAATCACACAACCCCTGATTGCACACCCTTAAAATCAGCTAATCATACAAACCTTAATTACATACACTTAAAATCAACTAATCACACAACCTCTAATTACACACATTTAAAATTGGCTAAACACACAACCCCTAATTACACACACTTAAAATCAGCTAATCACACAACCCCTAATTACACACACTTAAAATCGGCTAATCACACAACCCCTAATTACACACACTTAAAATCAACTAATCACACAACTCAATTACACACTTAAAATCAGCAAATTACACAACCCCTAATTGCAAACACTTAAAATCGGCTAATTACACAATTAAAATCGACTAATCCCACAACCCCTAATTGCACATACTTAAAATCGGCTGATCACACAACCCCTAATTACACACACTTAGAATCAGCTAATCACATAACCCCTAATTACACACACTTAAAATCGGCTAATCATACAACCCCTAATTACGCATTTAAAATTGGCTAGTCACACAACTCCTAATTACACACACTTAAAATTGGCTAATCACCCAACCCTTAATTACACACACTTAAAATCATCTAATCACACAACCCCTAATTACACACACTTAAAATTGGCTAATCACACAACCCTTAATTACACACACTTAAAAAAGGGCTAATAACACAACCTCTAATTACACACACTTAAAATTGGCTAATCATACAACCCCTAATTACGCATTTAAAATCGGCTAGTCACACAACTCCTAATTACACACACTTAAAATCATCTAATCACACAACCCCTAATTACACACACTTAAAATTGGCTAATCACACAACCCTTAATTACACACACTTAAAAAAGGGCTAATAACACAACCTCTAATTACACACTTAAAATCAGCTAATCACAAAACTCCTAATAACACTCACTTAAAATCAGCTAATCACACAACCCCTAATTACACACACTTAAAATTGGCAAATTACACAACCCCTAATTACACACACTTAAAATTGGCTAATTATACACTTAAAATTGGCTAATCATACAACCCCTAATTACACACACTTAAAATCAGCTAATCAAACAGCCCCTAATCACATACACTTAAAATTGGCTAATCACACAACTCCTAATTACACACACACTTAAAATTGACTGATCACACAACCCCTAATTGCACACTTAAAATTGGCTAATCACGCAAACCTTAATTACACACTTAAAATCAGCTAATCACACAACCCCTAATTACACGCACTTAAAATCGGCTAATCACACAACCCCTAATTACACACATTTAAAATTGGTTAATCACACCTAATTACGCACACTTAAAATTGGCTAAGCACACACCTCCTAATTATACTCACTTAACATCAGCTAATCACACACCCCCTAATTACACACAATTAAAATCAGCAAATTACGCAAAGCCTAATTACACACACTCAAAATCGGCTAATTACACACTTAAAATCAACTAATCACATAACCACTAATTACGCACACTTAAAATTGGCTATTCAAACAACCTCTAATTACATACACTTAGAATCGGCAATCACAAAACCCCTAATTACATAAACTTAAAATTAGCTAATCACACCACAACCCCTAATTACACACACTTAAAATTAGCTGATCACACAATCCTAATTACACACACTTAAACTCGGCTAATCACACCCCCCTAATTACACACACTTAAAATCTGCTAATCACACAACTCCCAATTACACACACTTAAAATCAACTAATCACACAACTCCTAATTGCACACACATTCAGCAATCACACAAACCCTAATTACATACACTTAAAATCAGCTAATCACACAACCCATAATTACACACACTGAAAATTGGCTGATCACACAACCCCTAATAACACACACTTAAAATTGGCTAATCACACAATCCATAATTACACACACTTAGAATCTGCTATTCACACAATCCCTAATTACACACACTTAAAATCGGCTAATCACACAACCCTTAATTACACACACTTAAAAAAGGGCTAATAACACAACCTCCAATCACACACACTAAAAATCGGCTAATCACACAACCCCTAATTACACACACATAAAATCGGCTAATCACACAACCCCTAATTACACACAGATAAAATCGGCTAATTATACACTTAAAATTGACTAATTATACACTTAAAATTGACTAATCACACAACCGCTAATTACACACACTTAAAATTGGTTAATCAAACAACCCCAAATTACATATACTTAAACTTGGCTAATCACACAACCCCTAACTACACACACTCTTAAATTGGCTAATCACAAAACCGCTAACTGCATACACTTAAAATCAGATAATCACACAACCCCTAATTATACATACTTAAAATTGGCTGACCACACAACCCCTAATTACACACACTTAAAATCGGCTAATCACACAACTCCTAATTACACTCACTTAAAATTGACAAATTACACAACCCCTAAATACACACATTCAATCATCTAATTACACATTTAAAATCGACTAATCACACAACCCCTAATTACCCACACTTAAAATTGGCCATTCAAACAACCCCCAGTTACCCATACTTAGAATTGGCAATCACACAACCCCTAATTACACACACTCAAAAATTGGCTAACCACACAACCCCTAATTACACACAAGGAAGTGTCACTGGGTGGCCTAATGGTTTTTTTTGGCCTTACAAAAGGTAGGGGTTTGTTTGAGTCTCACAAGGGATAATTGGCTAGGCTTAAAATGGCTCACAAGGGCAGTTACCCTAGTACTAATCTATGAACCTATAAAAAAGCAATTACATTTTTAAGGGGTTGGGAGGGTGGCCTAATGGTTAAGGTGTTTGCCTTACAAACACAAGGTGCAGGGTTTGAGTCTCCCAAGGGATAATTGGCTAGGCTTAAAATGGCTTGCAAGGGCAGTTAGCCTAGTACTAATCTATAAACCTATAAACCTATAAACTTAAAATTGGCAATCACACAACCCCTAGCTACATACACTTAAAATCAGCTAATCACACATCCCCTAATTACACACACTTAGAATCTGCTAATCACACAACCGCTAATTACACACACTTAAAATCAGCTAAGAAAAGAACCCCTAATTACATACAATTAAAATCGACTAATCATACAACCCCTAATTATGCATACTTAAATCGGCTAATCACAAAGCCCATAATTACATACACTTAAAATCAGCTAAGCACACAACCCTTAATTACATACACTTAAAATTGGCTAATCACACAACCCCTAATTACACACACTTAAAATCGGCTAATCACACAACCCCTAATTAAAAAGGACATCACACAATTCCTCCTTAAAAAGGACAGCTTATAAATAGACTTACTTTCACTGCAGAAATAAGAAAATTGAATGGGCAGCAGATGCAGATAATGCACGCAGCTTGCTTTAATTGTAAAATAAACAGATTTACTTACACACGCCTGGACTTACTTTCACAGGAGATTCTTGAGCTTGCTTACACACAGTTCTTTCGGCCCTGGACTTAGCAGAAATAAGTTCTCAAGCTTGCTTAAACTGTAAAATAAAATGCTTGCTTGAAGGAATAGCAGCAGAGAGAACATTACAACACAGCTGGCTTGAACAGACAGCAGCAGATAAGACACACAGCCTGCTTAGCTAAATGGACCGCAGAAAACTGTAAAATAAATGGAAAGCAGCAGAAAATACACACAGTTCTTTTGGACCCGGACTTACTTACACCCAGCAAATATACACAGTTCTTTCGGCCCTGGACTTACTTTCACAGCAGCGACAGCAGATAAAATAAAAAAACAGAACTAAGTTCTTGAGCTTTCTTAAATTGTAAAATAAAATGTTTGCTCGAATGGATAACAGCAGAGAGAACTTACAGCACAACTGGCTTGAATGGACAGCAGCAGATAATACACACAGCTTGCTTAGCTAAATGTACAGCGGCAGATAATACACACAGTTCTTTTGGCCCCAGACTTACTTACACACAGGAAATACATACAGTTCTTTTGGCCCTAGACTTACTTTCACAGCAGCAACAGCAGATAATATAAAAAAATACCACAGCCAGCGGAAAGGATAAAAAGCTATGCCACTAAGCAGCATACAGACCCAACCCATTAGTTCTTTTTTTCTTACCTAGAGGCTGGCTGGGACATGTGGGCAGACTCTGCAAAACTTATCTCTGCCATTGCTGTTTCCCTCCAAGTAGTTCAAAAAGATTCTGACCAAGTCTAACAGGCAGTAGCTGATGTCATTATGCATGCCCCTGTAGGCTGGTGATGTGTGATGATGTCTGCCATAAATTTAAAGTGGGAATTTAAAGGGGCACTCAGGAATTCGTGGCACCCCATTATTTTGCCCTCAAAACTGGTAAATGCCAAGGAATTCAGTATGGTTGAGAGGTCTGCATAAATCCCAGTACACTTATCTTGAGAATGATGCACCAGTACTAGTGTCACTGCCTCAGGTATGTACCATCTTAATGTTGTTGGACTCTCTTTCTATATCAAAATAAGACTCTCAGTCTCCCTACTATGTTAACATATATACTTAACATAAGATACTACAATCAAATGTGTTTTGAACTGAACACATTTCCTTATTTACTAAACTACTTACTCCAATATGTTCTTTCAAGCATAAAATAGCTTAACTTTATATGGTACTTCCACCTATTAAACTTTGAATTGTTTTATTTTTTGATTTAAGTAAAATATTGTTCTGTACTCTCGAGGAGCTTTTCTCCCCGGGCCTCTGCTGAAAATGGAAATGTATCCAGCTGGACTAGCCCGGTCAACAAATGTAAAATAAAATAAATAAAATAAATTGTGTTTGAACAGGCATCTAGGAGTAATTGCCTCATGTATACCAGGATGTGTAGCAACTCATAACTATAACTACAAATATGCTGATGATCATTCAAATACACACCTGTGATTACCCAGTCTATGAACCGTAGTTAACTGTTCCTGAATGGAACATGCAAATATACTACTCTGGCTAAACACATTTGTACATACAGCAATATGGCAGCCCTTAACTTTCATAGGGCATATATGATCCATAAAAACAGTATGACACTTACCAGGTACAGGACCATGGACTTAGGCCACAACTGATGGACCTATGAAAAGGTGAGGGAAAGGTATTCTCAGCACGTCTATATTACATAGTCGAAGTTACGTAACTTTGAACACCTAATGGTTGAACCATAATGTTCGAAGTTACATAAATTCGACTACCTAAAATAAAAAACACAACGGACAACAAAATAAACTGTTGTAAGCAGGGGGGCAAGCCCCCCTGCACCCCCCACCCCCCGCTACTTAAATATACCAACTCCGAGATCGCACCACATTGAAGTGAATGGAAACATCTGCCTATGGAGATTTCCATTCACATGCTCAAACTTTTACAGATTTGAACATATGGTCATGACCATATGTGGTTCGAACTTGTAAAAGTTCGATGATGTGATAGGAACCCTTGTCAGCACCACCAAATGTTGCAATTATTCTATTCACTTTCTTACTTTGTGCGGGCAATATTTAAACAGAGTCGCTAGGCTTGGGCCTTTGTCCCCCATTAAGTATGCCTTTGTCCTGATTTCTTGCTGTAAGAGGTTGACAGGTATGTTAGGCATAGCTCTCAAACAAACAGAGTCAATGTCAACAGAATCGAGAACATTCAGGGACACTATGAAAATGTTAGAACTATTTATGTGAGACATTGACAGGATGAGAGAAGGTGTCTTACAGTATATTGTTTGATGTTACAGGAGTGTACACTCTTACGTATTGTCACTATGTATTACGTGTACTCCACTAGCTTTCCTATAACAGCCAACCATTGTAGGAGGATTAACAGTGACAGAGCTAAGATGTGAGTGAAAATCAGGGACAGATGAGAGGCATGCCTGTAGGTATAGGACAGCAGAGTATGAATGACATGTCATCACCATAGATCTAAGACAGACTTACTGCTGTAATCCTATTCCCCATACCTCTTTCCTCCTGTCTATATCCTGTTATATGGAGAAATCTATTACATTTCTGGTGGAGTGCAATACTCCTTTGTTGAACTTTGCTTCCAGTAATCTTTTGAAAATATGCTCTCTGTGTGAGTAAAGTCTCATACAGACCTGTTCCCCATAACCAGCTGGCTGCCTTTTGAAGGTACTGCTGATTAGCAGATAATTGCCTCTGCACCAATCTGTGGATCAGATTTGCTAATTGCAGCCAAAACAGCTGAATTTCACTATTAGACAATGACATGCCACTACAATGCAATATATAAGGCCTTCATGTAGACCTGGACCCCTTTCTTAGTTGTGAAGATGGACATTACTGAGGCGTGGAGACTACAGTATCACAGAAGGTAGGTACCATAACTGTCAATTGTAGAGATTTATGAAATATGTCTACAGTTTCACCTAATATGTATGGTCAGTGTCCCATGACATTGTGGTCATCTGGCAGTCCACTGGCACACATTGTGGGTTGAGGTCAGTAATGAAAGACAGACATTTGAGTGTCAGACTTCATACCCATCAGAATATGCCTGCTAATGCAACAGCTGTTGTTCTATCAACTATCTTTGTAGGAGAAAACTGTTACACATGTCGATATCTCTGGGCCTTTGTCTTCCCCATTATGTATGGCTGTGTCTGGATTCTTTCTTCTAGGGGGTTGAGAGGTATGGTATGTCTGTAGCACCTGCCTTTACATAAAGCTGTGTGAACACTTTGGTGGACAACAAGCTGTACATGTAGCTGTGGCAGCACTGTCATTACAGCAAAGGCAGGGTATGGGTACCCTTTACAGTCCATTTGAGGCATGTGATTAAGCTACGTCTGTTTTGCAACAGTGCCAATAACAGAATAGTAGGTGACATATAGTTAGGTTATACGGATATGTGCAGTGTGTCCCTACCTGCAGGCCTTTGACTTGCAAAACTGAATAGCAGTTCATGAATTAGCAGCAAGCTGTGCGGATAAAGACTGTATGGCTTAGTCCTTACATGCTCTCTTCACAATAATGTAATGTGTGGCAAAATGTACTGTATGCAAGGCATTTAACAGAATGAGCTACTGAGTCACTGCTGCAGCAAGAGTATTTGCAAGATATATGTGCATACATACAGGTTGTGACACACATTGTCTACATCCATCGGTATGTGCATGGCTTTCTATGGCTGTATTTCTGATTCAGAGTCGTAGCTGAACATGTACTTTGCCATTGATGGTTTAGCAGGTGTGTTTCAACATGTTGCTGATAAAAGGGCACATTTACCTGCAATCACAGGCCTCACTTACATCCATTATTATTTCTGTGGCTGTCTAGTGGTGTATTATTGCATCAGAGTCCAAGGTACACTCCCATTTTTCCCATTAAATTTTATTCCAGTTTGCACAGTGCAGTGTGGTGCACAGCTCCACTGAGACACGTCCACTGATTGTAAGTGCCAATCACTATATTTTGCTGAAACACCTGTTTTAATTAAGATCTGTGTGGCATGGTTGGTTAATGCAGTGTGCTGTAGGTTTAAGGGGCTTGGGTTCAAAACACGGCAGTGGTATTTATTTTGTTTGTACATAGGTTCATAGGTTCATAGGTAGGTACTAGGCTATTGGCCCTAGGGCCTATACAAACCTAGCCAAAAATGTACCCTGGCTTTCGCCACCCAAGAAAATTATTTTCCTGTGCCCCTGTCAAGCAGAACCACAGAAGTGATCCTCGGGGTGAATTTCCTATTACCCACCCAATCATCAAGATTTTTCTTGAAGAGTGCTAATGAGGAGCTCTGTTTGACATAAATAGGTAGTCTGTTCCAGAGTATGGGAAGTCTCTGGGACAGGAATCTATCCCTCCAGCATGTTCTGTTTATTGTGGTGACACGGTTTAGGTCCCTAGAGCATGTAGCTCGGAGGGATTGGGATTTCTTTAAGTGGAGCATGTACAACAGCTCTGGGTTTGACATAGCTTTGTATGTTAGGCAGAGATCGCCTCTGAGTAGGCGATATGCGACGGAGTAAAGCTGGAGTTTTTTGAGATGGTCTGCGTAAGGCATCTATTTGAGACCAGTAATCCTCTTTGTGAGGTATTTTTTTGGCCTTTCCAGTTGTTGTAGATGTCTTGTGAGGTACATACCAAAAGGGGCGTTGTACTCTATAATGGGTCTAATGAGTGATGAGTAGAGGGGAACAATGACCTCTTTTTTTCTGGATGAGAAACCTTTTGTGATAAGGTGTGCCATGTAGAAGGATTTCCTGATCACTTTGGCAATGTGATTATCAAAGAAGAGACTACTGTCCACCTGTGTCCCAAGGTCTCCTATCACACTTTCAGTGTTAAGTAGACTACTGCCTATGTGGTAGTTCATGGGTACAGAGTTTTTAACAAAGGGGATGACAATGCACTTTTTGGCATTGAGCTTGAGACCATGTCTTTGACACCAGGCATCTGTCTCAGTGAGGCCCTTTTGTAGGATGTCCACATCGTTAGGAGTTTCAATTATGGCTCTTAGTTTGCAGTCATCTGCAAATTTAGTTAGCCAAAGACCTTCTGTGTTAGCCTGTACTTCAGAGAAGTAGATACCAAACAGGAGAGGACCCAGGACTGAACCCTGTGGTACTCTACTTGTCACTGGTCTGAAGTCTGATTTGGAGTCTGCTACTTTCACAGTGTGGGTTCTTTCAGTAAGCCAGTTGGCAACCCATCTTGTGACATAGGGATTTATACCTAGTTTAGTGAGTTTATCTATAATTCCAGAGTGGGGGATGGTGTCGAACACCTTGGCGAGATCTAGATAGGCTGTCTGAACCACCTTACCCTCATCTATGGCTTTGGTGACTACTTCAAACAAGTCTATCAGGTTTAGGAGACATGATCTGCCTTTTACAAACCCAAACTATGTGGGGTCCAGGGTTTGAAGATCTCCAATGTCTTTGTTTATGAGTTCCATGATGATACGTTTCATGGCCTTGCAGACCAGGCTTGTCAGGCTAATGGGGTGGTAGTTCCCGGGGTCTGTTGTGGACCCCCCTTTGTAGAGTGGGATAACTGTCATGGTGCACCATTCAATGGGCACAAAGCCTGAGGTGAGGCTATGATTGAACATGGTACTTAGGTGGGGTGCCAGTTCATTCTGTAGTTCATGTAGAAGGCAGCCTGGGATGTTGTCAGGTCCCATGGATGCTGTGTTCTTAGCTTTGGAGAGTGAAGTTTTTACCTGTGCAGCCGTGATTACAGGAACTTTGCATTCTTCTGGTATAAAGATGGGCCCTTTAGGGGGTGAAAGGGGTGTAAAGTTAGCACTGAACCTATCTGCCAGGATGTTGGCAATATCAGTTGGTTCTGGATATTTAGTGTCATTGTGCTGTAACTCAGAGCAGATCTGAGTGTTGCCATTGAGATTTTTGACATAGCTATAGAATGCTTTGTGGTTGTCTTTAGAATCAGTGGCAATTTTGTTTTCATAACTAGCTTTGGAGGATTTTATGAGGGATCTCAGCTTCTTACTGAGGCTGACCAGGGTGTTCCTCCAATCGTGGGATTTTACTCTTTTTGCAACAGTTTCTTTCTTCTGTTGTAGAGTTTGTTTATGGCAAAAGACCACCAGATTGGCTTCCTTTTTTGGAGGATAGCATCTTGGTTCTGTTAGGGATAGCACGATCCATGCACTCGTGTAAGTGCTTATAAAGTGCATTTGTGTAGGATTCAGCAGTCGTACCTCTATTGTCCATCTGCATGGGTATCATGAAGTTTGCCACTTCTGTCTTAAGAAGTGTGAAGTTGGCTTTGGAGAAATTTTTTACAGTTGTTTTCCTAATGGGGGGTGGGAGCAGGATGTGGATGTCTAGGGTGATTAGCTTGTGGTCGGATCTGACCAACGAGGAGCTGACCTCTGGTGTGGAACACCGGTCACCCATGTTGGTGATGACCAGGTCTAGGATATTGCTGCCTCTGGTGGGGGTGTGGATAAGTTGATCCAAAGCATTGGAATTGATGATTTCCGGAAAACGTTGAGCAAAAGAGTTGGTACATGAGTAGTTTTCCCAGTTAATGGTAGGGTAGTTGAAATCACCCATTATTAGAGTGTTGGGTTGTACCTTAATATTTTCCAGTGTATCAAGAAAAGAGGAGTGGGAATCCTGGGGCATGGTAGGGGTCTGTAGCAAGCTACAATCTGGATTGTGGGTTTGCCCAGAGTTAGTTGAACTTGGATAATCTCGGATGCATTATGCTGAGCAACTAGCTTGGAGGTGTGGATATCCTTAATGAATATGGACACGTCTCCACCTTTAGTGTTTCGGTCCGGGTTTGGTGGCCGAAAGGTGTGGTATGAATTATAGCCTGGTAATGCAGGGGTGCTCTCTGGAGCTTTGAACCAGGTCTCTGTCACTGCACAGATGTCAATGTTCTCCATTTTAAGGAGTGTCTGACAATGTACTAAACACATTTAATCATTAAAGCTTCATTTAAGCTCAGCTATGCACAAATGCATGCTATAAACTATAAACAAAAGAAAAAGGGAGTGATAGGAAAGTAGAGAAATGGGAGCAAGTAGGGGGAAAACATAATGAAAGGAATGTGCAAGATGGGTGTAGGAAAGAACCATAGCAATCCATTTATTGTACAGCAATAGCTGTGCCCTTTGACAGAATTTGTAGATGAATTTGGACTGTCAAACCCCAGAGAGAGGGGTGAGGACAACATAACTGCATTGTCAAGCCAAATGGACCAAATTACTTGTGTCCAGGGGACACATGTGCAAAATGGAGAGCTATGTATGGGATGATATTTTTTTTGGGACAGGTGCCCATTTTTTTTTATAAAGGTGAGAGTGGAATGTTGGGGAAGGGACACAGGTACATGTGGGGAGGTAAGTTGGGTAGGAGAGGATGCATTCACAGACAGAGAAGACAGCAGACAAGGGCAGTGTGTGGTGAACACTTTGGATGGGGAGGGTGTTGTGGAATCCAAGTCGCACATGCATCCAGATGGCAGCAGCATGACTCATGACCTCACCCATGGGCCTATTGACACGGCTCCTTCACTGCCCCAAGGGTGGCATGTTCGGGAGGCTGGGCACCAGGGTGAGGCTGCCCCAAGAGGTTGGCCAGCATGCCCTCAATCTGGTGCAGGCAAAGTTCATAGCTCTGAAGAACAGTCATGCACACCATGACCGGCAGTTCAGCCTGGGTGACAACAGCCCTTCTGCCTCTGCTCCCAGGGGAGGCCAGGCCCCATATCCTGAGGTGGTCCTGCCAGAAGCTGCAGGTGGTGCAGGGACAGTGGAGGGGGCACCACCTGTCTGGGTTCCATATGTGCTAGGACTCGGTGCCATGGCTGGTTGAGGCAAGATAGGTGGTTCTGCCAGAACTGGTCTACCCTGACATGCTGCAGTAATGGAGGTATAGCAATGCATATAGGTTATTTGTGAACAAATCATTGTTAGCAATAACAGTATGGCAGAACATTGGGAATAACCCAATTACATATCAATGCATATTATGTGAAACACAACAATAAATAACAGAACATTCAGTATGTTAACAGCATGCCAGTAACAGTTACAGTATAACGTCAACAAAACAGGTAATGTAACAAGATATGTTAATATGCTACCATTATAATACACAACAATAATAAAACATACATCCCAAAATGCAGTTAATGTAACAATATATGTTAATAGTAAACCATAACCAAGGAATAATAATAATAAATAAATCAAGATAAGGTGTGGGGAGAGAGAGAAATACAGTCAATTAGTAGCATTTCTGGTTATTTCTTCAACAACAGTACTATCTACTCTACGGGTCTGTATTTTGTGTATGTGTACAGTGACTACAAGTCTCCTATAGCTGACGTAGCATGTACACACCTGTTAAGCTATTTGCATGGGACACTATGGGCCAAGCAGTAACAACTATGGGCACACAACTACATAGAACACCTAAACATCAGGTGGACCTATATAACTGCCAAGGTGTTCTGTAGGATGATTTCTTAATACTTTGAAATCTAGGTAATCACTTCCATGGTAATCCTGTGACAGATGGATTATGCAATATTAATTACATAATGTGAAATTATGACACTTGAGAGACATGTATGTGTACAGTACAGACACTGAACAGCTGTCATGCCTTGATTGGCAGACATGGGAATAGAGCTCAATAGCAGTGACTGCAGAGGACATCAGCATAGAATGTATTAATTGACTGCAGTAACTGTTAACAGACACTCCAGGCATACAGCCATACTGGGATTACACATTTTATTTCTGACTGAACATTCTGATGAACACATTCTTGCTAATGATTTTAAGAGTCTGTGACATCTAAACACACAATTATCTTTTTATAATACGGGCTACCTCACCGACTTACTTGCAGCTCCTGTATAGAAGAAAATTGTGAGCATTACATGACTGCTGCTGTAATATTTACTACTACATACCAGTGGATTTGAACCCTGGATTGTGCTTGGCAAAATATACTGTATACAGAGCATTTAACAAACTGAGCTACAGAGGCACTGCTGATTACTGACTGACTGATATTTCTCTAGAGCTCACCTGGAACTAAAATATGACTTGACACTACTACTACAGTGTTATACTAGACTGCAGTGACAATAGAATGCACATCCATGAAATACAAGTATAACACAGATAGTAGGTAAGCTATATTTCAGTATCTCATCTGTGAAGTCAGTAAGCAATATCAGCTCATGGACTGGGCTACCTCACCCATATACCTTTATCACCTAATGTCTGTGGATAGCAGAGCATGATGTGACCAATATTGGCCTAGAGACAGCCTTGAACAGTATTTATATGAAATAACCATTACAATTTACAGCCATTAGATTTGCATTCTACAGCTATTACAGTGTTATACCGGACTGCAGCTCCTTACCTTACAACAATGCATACAGCTCTACTGCAATGGCTATGACAACACAATCCTGATGTACAGCATTTTTCTTGGTGTTATTGGTATTGTTTCAATTTTTATTGTAGTACACTTGACATTATTCCTTTATTGAAATACAGCTCTAATTGACATTTATTGTACTACAAACTTTGCTGTATATACTTTAATGCATTTATTAGTATTGTTTCATGTTTCATTGCGCTACACTTGACATTATTTATTTATTGCAATACAGCTCCAATTCCACATTTATTGCACTACAAACCTTACTGTATATACTTTAATGCAGTTATTTGTATTGTTTCATGTTTTTATTGCAGGACATTTGGCATTATTTATTTATAGCAATACAGCTCTAAGTCCACATTTATTGTACTACAAACTTTATTGTATATACTTTATTGCACTTGATGCTTTATTCTTTCTTGCTTATTCCACTACAGTTAGCATAATACATTCATACTCACCACACTCACGGCACAACCTGGCTAACACCCAGCATGTGACTCGATATTGCGAACCCTCTCAACTGCAGCTGTTGGGAGAGAAGCACATCATTATGCATACCAGTTTTGCAAACATTCAGAGTATATATTGGTAAAACAGAGGAAAAAGTACTTACATACTTGTGGGGCATTCCCTGCCCTCGCTTCTTGGACCCAGGTGTCCAAGAGTCCCCTCTTTCATCTTTTCAGGTTGTCATGGTGGTGACAACACTGCTCTCCTGTGCAGGGGATACCAGTGACACTGGTGAGATCTCTGGCCAGCTGGACCCAGACCTCCACCTTACACCCCGAGCCCTGGAAACTGCCTTGCAGCAGCCTGTCATCATGGTTTTTCATGAAGAAACCAACCATGACCCTGGACTCCAGAATGCCCCAGCGCTGCAGCCAAAAGCATGCACCTTCACCACCGCCAGCCATTGTATATCATCAGTGATAGAACTCCAATGGATTCTGGTGTATTCCCACCTAATTGTCTTAAATAATGTTGGGCGACACAATGCCAGGTCACTTCTATGGGCAAACTTGTAAAGGCTCCAGGGCCATTTGCCTAGTACATACTGATGAACCTATGAATATAGGCTGTTTTCCTGCCCTTACATGTCATGGGGCAACATTCAAAAAAGCGCCATGTCACTTAGCACCACGCAAACCAGCACAGCTGAGCTGAGAAGTGCATATACTGGCAGAACTATAGTCTTAACAGAGCTTAGCAGCACGCAAACCAGCCAAGCAGAGCTGAGCAGCATACAAACATGGGCAGCCAATACAATGTTTATGCGGTACTTAGCAGGTCTAAGCATAGTTGTGCAGAGTTTAGCGGTGTGCAGTGAGGCCATCTTTTATTAAAAAATGCATAATATGTATATCAAAATTAAATACATATTTTCCTTTTATGTTTTCAAACCCTGGACCTACTACACATGAAGCTGTAACTCTACTTATTTAGCTATGGGGATGTTAAGAAATCTGGTATACCTTCCCACATACCACTGAGCTACCTATAAACAGTGCTGAGCACTGAGCCGCACAGAGTAAACACATGTAGACATGCTTAAACACACCTTTAAATAAATAATTACATCCATTTTCTATTTTTGGATGTCTGGAAGATGTCTGCTATCTTACATATGAACGCAAGTTGCATTGCTGCGCTCTGTTTGTGCACCGCACAAACATGCTTTTTTTTAAAATAAAATAAAAATAAAACATAGGAATAAAATTAAAAAACACATTGGAAATTGCAGGGAGTCTCATACTCATCTGCAGCCATAGTTAGCACCACACCTCTCCCTCCACTGATTCAATAACTGTGTTCCATGGCTCTCCTTTGGCAACGTGCCATCATTAATATGCATGGCCCACTGCTGAGGGGGAACTGTGACGACAAACATGGATACATTCCATGTAGGCCCTACACAGTGGCTACATGGATTTTATTAAATCCTGGGGAAAGTTAATATATATATAGTATACTTTCTCATAGTTCTTGCTACACTTTGGTACAGAGCTCAGTGCCTTAAGTTTTTGTTTTTCTCTTTGTTTGGATTAACACTTATTTTCTCTTGTTGAGGAAGTAGTTCTTGTGTTTAGCTGTAGTGGCATATTCTTTCTGTCAGGATGCCTAACAGGGCTACTGGATTTAAGAAGTGCTTCACAAGAGGCACAAATCCCACCCCAAGACCTGCATGCTAAGTGTGTCTATTGTTTGGGGGTGGCTCACTTGGATGAGACTTGTAAGCTGTGCTCTCCCCCCTGGGCCTCGAGCCTGTCACCATGGGAGAACTGTCTGCTTCTGTCTGTCTCTCTTCAGCCCAAAAAGCCATCAAACAAACATTCAGAGAAACATAGAAGGGATAAGGATGCTAAAGAGATGTGAAATCATTCCCAGGACCCAACAACAGTTCTTGTTTTGGCTTCAAAGCTTTCACACCCTTCAGATTTAACTTCCATTACTTTGACTCGGAGCTTAGATTTGGCTAGGATGTTTTTGTGCCAGCAACATGTTGCTGGCACACAGACATCCAAGCCAAATTTGAGCCCAGAGTGCCAACAGGATGTTGAAATATGTTACTGTATTCTGTTTGTTCTTTCAGTTTTGACCACATCTTACAGAGTGATATGCAGAAGCTGGCTGACTTTTGCAGATAGGGCAGAGGAGACATGCGATATATACGTTTGATAGCAGCCTCTTGAAACATATAGCTGCCTTGATTTTCATCCCAATCTAACACCAGAGAAATATATAGAAAGCAACTATGTTTTTTAGTGAGATGAGTAGGAATGTAGCCACTATTCCTAGATGCGTCCACACACACATTTATCTTCTCTGTTTAATGTAAACTGCTATTTTGCCAGAGACAACTTATCTCTCCCTTCAAAGAAAAATATAAGACTGGATAAAAAGTTTGAAAAAAGCTGTAAAAAGCATCTCAGGGCACTCCCTACCCTTCCCCCAATTCCCACACACCCCCAGTGGTCCTATCTTTATTACAAACCTATAAAATCACCACACCTATACTTCCTCCTACAACTTCTCACTATTATCCTTCCTACTCAGCTAATATGTACAAGCACAACATACCTATAGTCACTGCATGTACACTCTTTGCATACATCACATCTTACCAAACCTCCACCATTCCTGCACTCAACCACTACCACTGTACCACCACACACCACCACTCATATCCCACCTCTACTCTACTACTCTCTCATCAGGTCAACAACCTTCCCAATACACCCTCTATATAGACTACAGACCACAATACCTAAACTAAAAACAACCCCTCAACCTAACATAAGCCTACCACCATACCTATTGCCCACAGAACACAATCAAAAAACTTCCCTTATAAGCAAGCATATACAGAAATTGATAAAACGAATACGCTCATCCATATCCAATCTAGCACTCAGTGGAGACATCCATCCTAATCCTGGTCCCTCTATCTCCAACCCCTCCCCTCATAATCAAACTACAAACCACATCTCCCAAATCACAGCCAATAGAAAGCCAACTGACCTCCTTCTGATAAGCCTAAATATTAGAAGTATATGCAACAAGGTGCATGAATTCCATGCCACCATAGACTTCTACTCCCCTGATGTAGTGATCCTTACAGAAACATGGTTAAAACCACACATTACTAATGAGCAAATCCTCCCTGCTGGTTACAATATACTAAGAGTGGACTGACTAAACAAAAAAGGAGGTGGTATAGCTATAATATTTAAGCAGCATCTAGACATCCATATCATAAAGTTTGCAGCTCCCCAAATAGGTAAGGAAGAAATAATATATGCCAACCTTAAAATAAACCAAAATAAAACCCTAAACATAATAGGTTGCTACTTCCCACCTGGCCGCAACATCCCTTCACTTGAAAACCTCCTCAGCTGGACTACCCACCACATACCCCAATAAACTTTAATTCTAGGAGAATTCAACACTGACTGGCAATCCTGCTCTAGCAACCACCCAACCCATCCTGTAAATCTTCATGGCTTCACCCAACTAGTCCAGTCACCTACTAGGATAAATAACTCCAACAAACACACTACCCTTGATTGGATACTAGTCAATAAGAGCCCCCAGTCATATATAGCAGGCTGCTTATCTGACAGCCTCAGTGATCACTCCCCAACCTTCTTACAAAGAAAACACCTTTATAAAGCAAAACCCATCATCTACCGACAAATATGCAAAAAAACTAACTTCAACCCTCTCTCATTCAGCTCATCCTTAAAAGACTGTAACTGGCAACCTCTAAAATACCTCAAACAAGATGACGCAGTTGACTACTTTAATAAAACGTTCCTAAGCATCCTTAATTACCATTCCCCCATAAGATGTTCCTGAACTAGAGCCCAACAATCCCCATGGCTACAAAAAAACACGAAGTCTGAAATGAAAAACAGGGATAAAGCATGGAACAACTGGCGCAAAACCAAAACCCCCTCTACTAGGCAAAAATTCCTAGAACTACACAATAGAACCAAAAACTTATAAAACAGGACAAAATCCAGTACTACCAGTCTGCCCTTACCTCCTCCCAACATATCCACAAACAATTCTGGTCCTCAATAAACTCCATCCTCCACCCAGGTAAAGTAAGTACACCCACTCCTAACTTAACTCACTCCTCTGAAAATATTGCTACCTCTTTCAACAATCACTTCACACAAACCGTACTATCACTAGCTAGACAACACAACCCCCCCATAAACCCACACCATCAACTAGAACTAACAATCTCCCAACTAGCTTCTCTTTCTCTCTTGTTCCTACCTCCAAAATAAAACAACTACTAAGTAAACTTAAAACCACCAGATTAGCAGCAGACAACCTCCCTGGTGAATACATTCAACTTGCAGCTGACGCTCTAGCCTACCCCGTATCACTCTTGATTAACAGATCTCTGTCAGAAAGTAATGTTGCTACACTACGGAAAGTGTCACACATAACTCCCCTACACAAAGAGGCCCCTCCGCAGATCTAACCAATTACTGCCCCATAGCTATTCTCTCGCCACTCTCCAAAATACTAGAGAGATGCATTCATTCTCAAGTCTCAGATCACCTCCTTGCTAATAACCTCCTTTCCAACACACAACACGGTTTCCAACCTAACCATAGCACCACCACCGCCATACTCTCTTTCTCTAACACTATCCTACAAAATAAAAATGCAGGTTAGCTCTCCTCAGCTACCTTCCTAGACCTCTCTAAGGCTTTCGACATGGTCCCACACAAACAGCTCCTCTCTCTTCTCAATAACCTATCCTTCTCTCATCCAGTCATCAACTGGTTTCAGAGTTACCTATCTGACCGCCAACAAGCAGTTGTTTGGCAGGACAACCTATCCCCCCAACTACCAGTCTCCATATGAGTTCCCCAAGGGTCCATCCTGGGACCCCTACTCTTCTCTGTTTTCACCAATAATCTAGCCTCAGCCACAACACATGGTACACTCGTACAATACGCAGATGACTCATCCATCATCTGCACAGCCCACTCCCTCCCAGAACTGCAAAAAGTCACACAGGAAGCATTTTCTTCTATTGAAACTTGGTTATCCATTGCCCAACTAATACTCAACCCAAACAAAACAAAATTACTAATCTTCCAACCCACCAAACGTACCCTAGACAGCTCTTACTTTAACATCACAGCAAAAGACAACACCACCATCCATCCTACAGAACACACCAAATTACTAGGAGTGGAAATAGACAATAAACTGAACTTTGACATTCACATTTCCATGACCATTAAAAAAGTGCACAAAAAAACTAGGAACATTGTATAGAAATCAGCAACTACTTACCAAAGCAGCTAAAATTTCAGTAGAAAAATTTTCATCTTATCTCTACCCTACTCTATGCCTCTCCAGTATTTACTAACCTTAGACAATGTGATCTAAATAAGCTCGAAACCTGCTACAACAAAATCGCCAAATTCGCCACAGGGGCTTCCTACCATACTCACCACTGTCTCTCACTAGCAGAACTGGGCTGGCTAGAGCTCCCCCACCTCCTTCAATGGTACCAACTCACACTCGCCCACAAACTAATAAACCAACCACTAAAAGTCCCATCCCTCCAGAATCTACTCCAACCCTACATAACCATGGGAACACTAAGATCCAGCCACAAAAACCTCCTACAGGTCACAAGAGTCATTAACTCTGCTGGAGAAGCTTTATTCTCCTGCACTATGGCCAAACTCTGGAACTCCCTCCCATCCTCAATTACCTCTGTAACTTCTTGCACCCACTTTAAATCCTTACTAAAATCACACTTCAAAACTTGCCAGATATGCCCTTGCAACCCCCCCTCTAATACCATCCACTCCCCCTACCCACTACCTCTCTCAGCCCCTATCAACAACCTACTCTTAGCAAGGTTGGCTACTAATGTTCCCAGCTACCTACCACATAATATTAACTTCTTGTAGCAACAACTGCTAATGGCTGTTATGTACCTCAAAAACAGTTTGTATCAATTGTTCACTGATGAATCTCAACTACATTTTAACCATGTTTAGTATGTCACCATATTTTAAAATTGTACTATGCTCTACAGCTGTTTTACATCTGTTTTCTTCTTGTATTGTGTCCTTAACTGGACTAATGTCTATATTTAAATGCTATGTTTTTTTAACTGTATAATGCAAATAATACTTAATGTGGCACTTTTCTCCCCGGGCCTCCGCTGAAAACGGACCTGTGTCCAGTCTGACTCTACCAGTTAACAAATGTAAGTAAGTAAATAAATAAATAAATAAATAAATATAACCTCATGGTTTCTGGGAGGGGGGTGAGTCTAATGAGTCCAAGACCCATTTCCTATACTGCAGTCTTGACCCAGTTAGAGTGTGTTGAAAAGATACAGGAGAAAACTAATCTGGATGGACTAAGGAGGTCAGGATGGGGGGAATCAGGAAGGGAACACCATAAGATATGTGCTATTGGGAATAGTGGGCAGAGGAGGCTCCATAAAACCCTTTGCCTAGGATGACATTTTATATAAAGCTGGCCCCCAGTATGCTGAACAGTTTATGCTGACACGAGAAAGGACTGTTTCTAGTAACATTCCAGATATAGTGTGCATGAAATGAATTTTGCATAGTTAAACAGTTATAAGAACGTAGGAACAATCTGAAGCAAGTGATCATGAGGACCATAAGATGCCCAGTATATATATATATATATATATATATATATATATATATATATATATATATATATATATACCTTTAAGGAGACATACTTAAAAATCTGTGCCTTCCTTTTCAATCAATTAATAGTACTTACCTTCCAAACTGGGCAAGGCTGTACATGGCAATCCTGGTGTAAATTTGTGTCTACCTATCCAGTCATTGAGACTAACCTTAAAGGTAGTCAAAGTAGTACTTTGTTGACCTGTAATGGTAACATATTCCAAAGAGTGGGCATACACTGAGTCTCTCAAGTGAGTTTTGTTTATTTGCTGGGTGCACATTTATGTCACTAGTGTGAGTGCTTATAGAACAACTGGTTTTACAAAGAAACTGAAGGTCAAAAAGGATTTTTAGGGGGATTCAATAAAGCTTACACAATAATTTTTACTGTATGCACATCACAGCTCGATGTGCATATGGCTGCGAAAAGTTTTAGATTCAGTAAACTCCACATAGCAGTGCGCAATCATCCACAAATATGTAAACTTTTGCGGCATTCAAATTACGGCATAAGTAGCTGAATTTTATGCTAATGAAGCAAATCAACACATTGGAGCAATTTAACAACCTTTAAAGCAAAACCGTAGTCTCCATGTTCATGTTGGCTGCATATTCCAAAACATTCTGAATACAGCCATGGAAATGAGTCTACACATAAACAAAAGCTCTTATATTTGTACAGAACTGACCTTAACATGTAACACCATACATATTCTAACCTAATTACACAGGGTGGATGCTAGAAAATTAACAATCATAATGGTTCCTTTTTAAGTGCCATGATATAAATGCAACTTTGCTCCCCCACCCCCAAATGAAGAATATACTTGTAAGTAATACAAGCTGCTAAAATATGTAAACCTCTAAGTAATAAAGTATTATACTGTAATGTAAGCATATGCAGGATGTAGCTGATAGATTACAGTATTTCTCTGTTATAGCATTAGGCTCCCTTGCAGTTGCCCTGCCTACACAATTACTGACTGTGTAGATTCCTGGCTGTCAGCATGGTGAAGATGTAAATGAGGTCAAAACTCATTAGAATTGTGGAATCACAAAAAAAAGAGTAACCATGTAGGGATGTTCACTTCATGTAGGCACTTCCACAGTATTTGTGTTGAATGCATGCAACAGTGAATGCTGACATTGGGGGTGTGTGTCAGGTTACACTTGCAGAGGTGAACATGTAGGGCTGTGAAGAGTGAAAGTGCATGTAAACAATGTACAATTCCTAACGTCTATGTCTTCCTCATTATATGTTAAAATGTGTCCAATTTACCCTTTTTTTAACTTTTGCCATTTTTTGTGTGATGTAGCACTTAGTGCAACCATGAGAAAGAGAGGAATGAATGGCAGGTTTCTCTCTGTTGTTATGCAACTATTCTTGTGGCAGCACATATATGTGTTAGGGCTGGAATATATATAGCCCTGGGTTCGACTCCAGAGTATACAACCTTTCCTTCACTTTTTATGGTCCATATTTGTGCAATATCCCAACAAAGAAGGAAATATCAATTTTGCCTATGCTTACCTTATTTATGCAAAGGTGTGTGGAGGTGTGTCTAATGAGCAAGTAACAGGTGTGTTTAGTAAATGCAAGTTATAGCATAAACAGGTGAATTGCATGTTAATCAACCAGTCCAACTCTGTGGAGCTATTCAACAATGTATAAAGTATTAATGTAGCCTACATCCTGGTTTTCCTTTATCCTTCAATACCATTGGAGTAAAGACAAGAAATTTTTAACTGACACAAAGCTAGGGGCTGCTGCAGCTTTTCTACATCTGCATGTGCTAGAGGCTGAAGCCAATGCTACTGATGCTGCTGACAGTGGGTCTAGAGAGAAGGAGAAGAGTGTGCAGGCCCAGGGTAACCTTCCAGGTGCTACATGAGCTGGAGATTGTAGAGTCCTAGAGGGTGGACAGGGACACATTACAAGAACTCTGGTGAGCTCTGCCACCCTTAATACAGAGCCAAAGCCAACTGAGGGGAACCCATCCCAGTAGACACTAAGGTATGTGTAGCCCTTAGAATATTAGCTACTAGTACCTTTCAAAGACCAAATGGAGGCATGATGTGTGTGCCACAGGCATCAATCTCCAGGATTCTCCACCAGTTTCTGTATGCTATTCATACATGCCAGTCTGCACATATTTTCCTCCATACTTCTGAAGAGAGGGTCAGTAATATGGAACTGTTTTACCATGTAGTGCACTACCCTGAAGTAATGGGTGCCATGGATTGCACTCATGTACACATTAAGGCATCACCTGTGAGCCGGGAAGAATCTACATTAACTACAAGGGATACCACTCCATCAACTGCCAAGTTGTGTGTAATCCTCAGGGAATTATCTTCAGAGTGTGTGTGCTGGCAACCCTGAGAGTTATCATGACTTCCATATCTGGCACACATCATAGCTGTATCAGATGTTTGCTAGGGGGGACATCCCACAGGGCCATTTACTGGGGGATGCTAGCTATGCCCTGGAACTGTAGCACACACACACACACACACACACACACACACACACACACACACACACACACACACACACACACACACACACACACACACACACACACACACACACACACACACACACACACACACACACACACACAAGGATGCCATAATGAGGCACCACTCTCAAACTAGACACATCATAGAGCATGTGTTTGGGCTTCTGTGGTCACGGTTCTGGTGCCTAGATATATCCTATGGAGCTCTGCAGTACAATCCATGAACATGTACACAAATATTCACAGTATGTGCTATGCTCCACTATCTGATCCTGTGGAAACAGCTGCATCATGATCAGTAAGTAGAAGGGACATGCATGCCCCCACCAATGCTTAGGTCACCACAGGCACAGTCAGAGGAGGATTCAGAGGAGGAACCCCCAGCTGCTGTCCCTGTAGGCAGACATAGGCATGCTCAATATGCCCTTGCTTTGGCTAAGAGACAACACATAGCATATTCACTGATCACCTAGGGAACTAATACCTTTCTGCTACTCACATACATATAGTAAAATTGATGCCTGGCAACTCACACAACCTTTACATCCCCAGGTAATGTCTGTGTAATGTTTGCATCAAACAGTCAGCCCTGAACTAAAGCTGTGTTAACTGCTGCATTTGCAAGGTAAGTCCTGAACCTAGAGTGTACAGTAAGCAAGTAAATAGCAGTGGATTTGTGCAGAAAGTACCTTAATATGTGACACCAGACACTTATTTTACTTATATTCGGCCATTAGTAATTAGCTGGCCTCAGGTATGAAAGATTCACACAGTCATACCTCTGAAGAATGCTGATATTCCCTGCATGGCCTCAATTTAGCACCATAGGTTTGTACTGGTAAATCATTAAAGACAGAAGTTAGAAAGTGATGATACACATTGCAGTTTCAGACTTCAGACTTGTTTGTGTCATAACAGTAACTGAGCTTTGTTCACCTCCCCCAAAAAAGAGGAGTGTACCCTTGTTCCTGCCATAACAGTAACTCAACTATGCTATCCCCAAAAGAACGGTATATGTGTTTGTGCCATCCAACTTGGACTTCATTTGTTGGCAACTGCATATCATATTATTCCCACTTAATATCCTGTCACAAGTTAAGGCAATGATATAGAATGGCTTACACACTGTGCATGCGTTAGATAACTGATGAATGATCAAGAAACACAGAAAGGTAACACAGAGCTGTATATTTGTAAGCATAATTATGACAGGTTGTGTGATCATTAATGCTCTATGTCCAAATATAGTAAAGAGAATTAAATGTACAAATCACAACTGATGGTTTGATAGTAGTGTACATTCTGATGTAGGTGGTTGTGTGAACAATGACTTTTCATTTAGTTGATGGAAAGCTGTTCGTGTGGCTAAGAGAACTAACACATCCCTCCTGTTTTCTTTTTTTCCCAAATGTTATTAATTTTTCCAAAAATAAATATGCTTTATTACCGTTGAAATATATACACACAATATATACAGATTAACAGCAATTAGATACATCAAACACAAATAACAACAAATCAAACTATTTAAAGGTAAAAACATGAAATTAATTTGTACATTAATAATTCACTTCATAAATTGCTACAGTCATTACTCTTCAGTATCTCAGTTACTTTTTGCCATGTATTGTACAGTGATGTAGTTCTTTCAGTTCTTTTTCAGATGGTATTCATTTCCATTTGCAACACATTCAACACAATGTTTCTGTATTATTTGAATGTAGGAGAAGACTCACATTTCCAATTTATTGTTATAGTCTTTCTTGCAATGGGCAATAGAGTCCATAGAAGTGCAATGTTTGCTTTTGGAACATGACTGGGTATAGGAACATTAAACAGGATCAAAAATTTGAATAGCTGGAATTTATCATTAAAAATTGCTTGTAAAAAATAATTAACTTTATCCCAGAATGATTAGAAGCTATATTGGCTGAGGGTTCAAATCCTCACATATGTAGAAATTTGTGATGTGTGCTATCAAGTTTTACTATGATTTTACAGATTTTACATATGGGTTCCTCGTTTTAGTATCTTTTCCTATTTGTTTCTTTTAATTCCAGTTTTGTGTGATGCGCAGCATCCTGAAAAAACATCTGGTTAAGCTTATCTTGTTTGCTCAAAGTGCAACAATGCAGAAGCAGGGGAAAACCATTCTTCCTAGAAAGCAGACACCCAAAAACTAGAAAACAGATACATTCAATTAATGCTCTTAGCCATCGCGAAATGCTGGCCTGGAGTACAGATGGAGCTGGGGTATAGTAGCAAGCATTGGTAATGTGCCTCACATTTGCACACTGTTTCCCTGCACATAAACAGGCCTATCTTGCATGCGTGTACACTTTGTAAACTAGAATGCAAATGCAAGGCTTGTTGCATTATGGAATTGTATATGTGATATTTTATCATTGCTTTTTATTGTACAATTCCTTTGTATGATGTAAAACTACATGTGGAAACACTGCAAACTAAGGGCACAATATAAATAAATGTCATATATTTGCAATACAACCATTTGTTTCTCCCCCAAAGCCAAGCCAAACAAGCACTACGACCTTGGGGTCTGATTACTTTTTCCACGCATATATCAACCACAATACAAAGTATTATACATAATGTTGTGCACTCACTCATGGACAGGACCACTTGTTGGTGCTCACAGCCTTGCTCTGCAAAAGTCAAACAGCCATGTATGCTCATTCAGGGTACTTGTGTTGTTACACAGCTAGGCTTCCAAACAGCCGGGTGCTATTAGGCTACTAGCCTCAGATGACAATATGAAGCAATGTAACTATGCAGACCTCCCAATCTCTTGTCTCCCACATCGCCTGCTGATGTCATCTACTATAAATTCACCTGCAGTAATGTTAAAATCAGACTCGAGCTGTGGCATGTGTGATAGTTACTGTGTTCTGTAGTCTGTGTCCTTAGGTAAGTAGGGGGTTCTATTCTCACTGCAGTCAACTTGGTATGTTTGTCTACAGAGAAGAGTATAAATGTTTATCACAGTTACTTCTTCAGTGGCATGGCTTGCCAAGGTTTTGAGCATTACACAAGCCTACACATCCATTTCATGCAGACTTCCTAACCTACTGTCTCCCACATGGCCTGCCGATGTCATCTACTATAGGTTCACCCAGTCCTTAAAAAATCAGACATGTGCAGTGGCACATGCGATATGCTGTAGTTTGTATACTTAGGTAGAGGGTTTAGTCTCATTGCAGTCAAATGGGGGGGTTGGTTTGTGTGTATATGTGTGTGTGTGTGTGTGTGTGTGTGTGTGTGTGTGTGTGTGTATTTGTGAGCTGTTGCTAGACTTTACAGCGAGTCTTTTACAGCAGCCTGTGGGACACTGTTATCTTGTCATCAACAGACACTGCTGATATAATCATCTGTAAAGTGTTGGCTGACACACTCCAAGTCAGACTTAAGCCATGGTGCTTGAATTAAGTAATGTGTTCTGTAGTGTATATACTTAGATAGGTAGGGGTTCTATTCGCACTGCAGTCAAACGGGGGGGGGGGAGTTGGTTATATATATGTGTGTGTGTGTGTGTGTGTGAGCGAGCTGTTGCTGGATTGTACAGCAGCCTGTGGGACACTATCTTGTCCTCAACAGGCACTGTTGATGTCATCATCTATAAAGTGCTGTCTGACACTCCAAGTTGGACTTGAGCTGTGGTGCTTGTGTTACGTACTGTGTTCTGCAGTGTGTGCCCTTAGATAGGTATGAGTTCTTTTCTCACTGCAGTCAAATGGGGGAGTGTGTGTGTGTGTGTGTGTGTGTGTGTGTGTGTGTGTGTGTGTGTGTGTGTGTGTGAGAGAGAGAGAGAGCTGTTGCTGGACTTTACAATGAGCCTTTTACAGCAGCCCATGGGATGCTGTTATCTTGTCCTTGACAGACATTGTTGATGTCATCATCTATAAAGTGTTGTATGAAACACTCCAAGTTGGACTTGAGGAGCGGTGCTTGCATTAAGTACAGTGTTCTGTAATGTGTATACCTTAGATATATAGGGTTCTATTCTCACTGCAGTCAAATGGGGGAGTTGGTGCATGTGAGCTGTTGATGGACTTTATAGTGAGTCTTTTACAGCAGCCTGCAGGACGCTGTTACCTAGTCCTCAACAGACACTGCTGATGTCATCTATAAAGTGCTGTCTGACACAATCCAAGTTGGAATTGAGCCATATCACTTGCATTAAGTACTGTGTTCTGTAGTCTGTATACTTAGATAGATAGGGGTTATATTCTCACTTCAGTCAAATGGGGTGGTTGGTGTGTGTGTGTGTGTGTGTGTGTGTGTGTGTGTGTGTGTGTGTGTGTGTGTGTGTGTGTGTGTGTGTGCGTGCTATTGCTGGACTTTACAGTGAGCCTTTGACACTAGCCTGTGGGACACTGTTATCTTGTCCTGGACAGACACATATCTATCATTACTACATTTTACAGTAAGCAAAGAAGCTGCTGTCTACAAACAGAAAAGTGAGAACCCAGAACTGGAAGACCATGCTGCTCAGCCTAAACAAAAAAATAAGAGAACTTGTGTAATCCCTAACCCCAACCCTTATTTTCTCTTGTTTTTTTTTTTCTACACAGCAGAGTGGGGTAGGCCTGTCCCATGGGATTCACCTGTCCCCATTCTATTGGCTGTGGCACCAAGGCCCAGACACTGGCCTGGAGCCCAGACAGATGTCACCTTAGGTTCATAGGAAGTTACTAGGTAGAGGACAAGTATTCTTTGGGGTATGTCTGGCGGGGACAGGGGGGTGAAGTTTGTCCAAAGCTGTCTGGTAGCAGGTTGGTGATGTCCT
This sequence comes from Protopterus annectens, assembly GCF_019279795.1. Taxonomy (NCBI): domain Eukaryota; kingdom Metazoa; phylum Chordata; order Ceratodontiformes; family Protopteridae; genus Protopterus; species Protopterus annectens. The sequence continues at coordinate 1,419,824,922 of NC_056744.1, forward strand.
CAGGGTCAGTATGAGTGGTATCATCCATTACTAGTTGGGCACAAAGCTGGGCCTTTACTGTTAGAAGTCTGAAGTAGCTAAAGAATGCCTCATCATTATCTTTACCTATGGATGCTATTTTAGGTTTGTACATTACTTTAGAGGACTTTTTTTAGATATTATTTTCTTCCACTTGTTGTATAACCTATGCATGCTTGATGCCCACTAGGGTGGCTTGTTTTCTGTGAGGAATTTGTTTTGCTCCATTGACATTCAGCTGAATTTATACATTTGTAAAACAACGAAAAATACAGAGGAAACGCAGTGCAGGCTCCAGATAAACAATGTTTATTATAAAACAACTCGCTGAGATGAAAAAAGTTTAAAAATAATTCCAGACTAATACATCAGTAAATATACTTCCAAGATAAAACCTTAAAGTTAAACAAAGATTTAAGCGCTTTCACCTACATAATGTAGGCTTCCTCAGAACTAAGGTATTCAGGTGCTACAGTGTTTAAATAACTTTTTTGGTGCCAAAAGTTAGTGACAGCCCTTAAAGTCACATTGCTCCATTATTTAAGTATAACACTGAGTATCCTGTTGTTGTTACATCCACACAATAGTAAATCTTTGTATTCTACTATTTCATTACTTTACAATAAATCAATGATTAAAAACATATGTATAAAAAATGTATAAATAAAATATATTATTTGAAATAATATATTAATTAAAAAAACATTTATGCACTGTTTCTTATGCAACAACCACATTTGGATGTGTATACCTTAATGTAATGACTTCTTAGGGGCTACTATTCTCTGCTTTATGTAAAAATAAACCTTACATCAACTATTTTATTATAATAATAATACGCCAACTACTCTATTCTACGAACTTCCTATGGCTATTTCTTCCAGTTCACTAAATTTTGAACCATCTTCCTAATGCTAAACTTGTACAATATGTGTTAGAATTGAATACCCCAAGCCACATTTCTTATATTCTTGATGTTCTACATACCAATATAGGTTTGATTGAAATGTTGTCATTCAATCCTGGTGTATTCGAAGCATCTGTAAGAAGTTGCCACCATACTTCTCTATAACTTAGAAAATCTTTTCTGTTGCCTCCTTTAGGATTGTATTTAATATGTTCTAATATGGCAAATTTAAAATTATGTTCCGCCCCTAACTTTTCTATATGACTATACAAGGCATTATTCACATCCTTTTTCCTTATACTGTATAAGTGATAGTAAATTCGCCTTTTAAAAGCTCTCTCAGTCTTACCTATATAGTATCCAGGGCATCCAGGGCATATTTTATATTTTGCCATATATATTACAAAATTTGTGCTACAATTACCTGTTTTAAACTTAATTTTAGTCTTATTTGTATTTCCAAGTACAATCTATTTTTTCTTCTATTATAACTCCACATTGGTTGCAATTTCCACACTTTGTAGTTGCCTTATTAGAGGGGTCTGTGTTACTACATATGTTGTTCTCCCCTTTCTCTAACATCCTCTTTAAATTCTTTCCCATTTTATATACAAAGTGAGGTCTGTCTCCTATTAATCCAACCAAATTATCATCCACTATAAGTAACCTCCAATGACTCTCCATAATTTGCTTAATATAATGTACATAAGGGCTATATTCTAACACACATGCTCGTTGATATTCTGCTGTGTTTACTTTTAAATTAGTACTATCTCCACAGCCTCTACCTCCATTGTAACTCCCTAATAGTGAAGTGTATTTTTTACCCCACTGCTGAATTATATATTGTTTCACATCCCTCATCATTCACTTGTCATATCCCCTTTCTTCAAATAGCCCTGTTATGTATTCCATTTCATGTATCATTTCATCATGTCTTGATGTCATACAGACTACCCTTAAGCACTGCCCTTTATATATATTATACAATAATTTTTTAGGATGATTACTTGTATGTTGTAAATAGTCATTGGAGAATGTGTTTTTCCTATATATGAAAGATTTGAAACCTTCACTATCATGTGAAATGAATGTATCCAAATATGCTATACCATTGGTACTAACTGAATGTGTGAATTTTAAAAATTCACTACATTTTTCGTTGTTTTACAGAGAAGATAGCATAGTAGTAGGACTCAACGGAATTTTTTATTCAGGAATCTATACATTTGTATAGCTGTTTATACAGGTCATTTGTGTACACCTCTGTATAGCAGTCATTGTTGACAGTGGTAGCAGTGGGTTTGCAATTCTTTATGGCATCAGTTAGGAGCCTGTAGTTTGCTTTGGAGAAATGTTTCATCCTTTCTGATTTTCAGGGAGTATTGTGTATAACTGAATGTGAAAGAGACTGAAATGTGATCTGACTTGACTGGGGGGCCAACACACAGGGGGTTAGTGCAGAGAACCACCGTGTTGGTCATTACTAAGTCTAGGGCATTCAAGTCCCTTGTGAGGGTTCAGACTATCTGTAACACAACATGTCTATTAACAAAGTCCAGGAACCTTAGGGCGAGTGTGCTTGTGCACATATATGACTCCAAATCAATGAAAGGATAGTTGAAATCACACATGACCAAGGTGTTTGGCTGTCTAGTGAGTGACTCAATTAGGCCCAGATAGACAGAGTAGTCCTTGTAGGTCATGGTGGGGGACCTATAGCTATCAATGATATAAAAGGGGGGTTTACATACAGTTAGCAGTGTTACAGAGTCATACTCTTTGACCAGTCTTGCTGTGTATTTGTCTTTAATGAAGATGTACACACCTCCACCTTTGGTTCTTTCATGCTTGTTTTAATGTGTTATCATGTGGGAAGCATTGTATCCCTGCATGTCCAGGGTGCTCTCTGCGGCCTTGAACCATGTCTATATGACTGCACAGACATAGGCATCTTCCAAGGTAAGGAGTTCTTCCAGTGAGTGCAGTTTCTGATTTACACTCCTTGCATTAAGCAGCATAACTTTCAATTTGTTTGGGGTGGATTCTTTTACATTGGGACTTTACTTCTGATATTGTCTAAAAAGGCCACTCTGGGGTGGCAAGTACCTTACTATAGCACATTGAGGTATGTCTCCAGTCATTCACTGCAGCATGGGCTATTTCAGTCATAATGGAACTTGTTGTTGAGAGACTTGAGTGCATGCATGATCTAATGGACCCTGGCACCTGTCAGGCAGCTGACTGTGATCTTCTCCTTGTTCAGCCTGGCGAGGGGGATGTCTGTGTGTCTCATTATGGAGTCACTTATGAGCAAGATATTTGGTTTTGAGGTGTTTTGTCTGAGGGGCTTATTGGCTAAGACACTGTTGTGTCTATTATTATGTGTAGTGGATTCTGTTGGGTCTGCATTGTGTGCAGTAGGTTTGTGCTTAGGAGGTCTCAAATCTTTAGTTAGGTTTCTAGCAAGTACCTCCATGTATGTGGGTTTAACACATGTGGGTTTATGTGTTGTAAGCTTATGTGCAACAGATGAATTTTATGTGCTGACAATATGTTTGATATCTGGTTTGTTGTTATGTGACAGAATTGAATCCAAATTCATAGTATAGATACAGCTCTCACATGTTGTATTAGTTTGTTTTAGCAGTAACTGGTTGTCAGTATACATGAGGCAATTGCTCTGTTGCCTCAGGATGCCCATGTAAATCAGCTACCTGGAGACATGGTGAGAAACTGTCTGTCCATTATGGAAGGTAAATAATGTAGTAACTAGTGAGGAGTGGGCTAGATGGACCAGGCTTTTGTGTAAGACTAACAAAATGGATATATTCTATGGACGGCTAGGGTTACAAAAATGTGCCAGTGTTTCACAATGAACACCTGAGTTTCTCACTGGGAAGCACTGCAAGCTCTGAGCAGCTATGGTAAATGGAGTGCAAACACCCCAAACACAATGCTGGAATACAACTGAAATTAAACTATTTAAAACAAGGGAAGAGCCAAAAGTGAGCCTTATTCCAGCAATCCCCAAACCAGATGGGTTCTTGGCTGCACAGTTTTGCCACAAGAGTACAGTGGGGCTTTCTTAATATAAGAGGGCTGGGTTTAGTGCTCCATTGATACCAAACAGTCTAGATTCAGCAAGTCTGAATCAATTCTATGCTATAAAATGCAGATGTCTGAGAAATCCAAAGTGCAGAAAATCGCAATCACAACAGAATAACAAACATTTTAAATAAAGCAGCAATCCAGTAGAATGCTCCAACAATAGTATAGACAACAAACCTTCCTAGTGTGAAATAAGTGATCTGGAACACAACTGCTTAAACCAGAACTAAGACACTTTCAGAATAGCAGACACAGTAAGCCTTCAACCAGTAATTCTCAGCATAGAAGGGTGTAGGCTATCCTCCCCTGCCACAAGAGTCTACACCACAAACCTTCCTAATGTAAAATAACTGGTTTGGAGACCAAGTGCTTAAACCATAACAAAGAGACTTAGAACAACAGTCACAACAAGCATTCAACCAGCAATTCCCAGGTTAGAAGGGCAGACGCTACCCTCTCCTCTCACCAGAGTATAGACTACAAACCTTTGTAATGTAAGACAACTGGCCTGAAGACCAAGTGGTTAAAACAAAAGGAACGGGCTTAGAATCAGAGTTACAATGTAATGCAATGCCAGACAGATGACCGTGACATGTCTTTTAATCTACCCACATAGATCATGTCATGGTTAGTAGGCCCTGTGTTATCTTGATGAGAAAGCCCTGTGAACTGTCCTGCTTCTGCATGTGACTGGTGAGGTTCTTGCAAAAGAGAGCATTACACTGTATTACTGTTCTGATGAGTTTATTTATTTTACATTTGGTCACTTGGAGAGTTCGACTGGACGCAAGTCCTTTTTCAGCTCCACATATAACACAGATTAATAAAGTACGATATCACAGGTACAGAAGCATAACACTACACATTTTGCATAAAATCAGATTAGGATAATAATACTTTAAAATGTGCAACAACTATATGATTAAGATGAAATAAGAAACACTATACGGTACAAAGATGAAACACCTTAAACTGTACAATTAGATAACATCCAATATGAAATAATATAATGGTATAAAGTATACACCAAGTGTCTATACTTAGAAGAAGTAATTGTTGAGAGGAAGAGAGATATGAAGGAGACTTGCAAGATAAAGAGAGATCAACATCCTGAAAATAAGGGAGGAGGTGAGAAAGAAGAAGATGGAGATAGACTAGCCTGTTGAGTCACAGTCACAAATCAAATTGGCTTGTAGGTGTGTTTTTAGAGATTTGTTTAAACTGAGCTAAGGATGTAGTGGCTGATATATTAGTGGGCAGAGTGTTTCATTTTTAGCTATAAAATTTGAATAGAGAGAGACTCCGGAAGAGTTGTTGGCTTTAGTGACTTGAAGGAGAGGTTTGTTATTGGGGCGTAGGACCCTAGTACTGGAGTAAGAATGTATTAGGTTTTGTAATCCAGGAGTTTCCTCATGGTAGTAAAGAATTTTATGGGTTAATATACACTGGTTGTAAAGGAGAAGATTGGGAAGTTCAAGCCAGTTGAGTTGTTTAAGGAATGAGCAATGGTGTTTGAAATGTGGACTACTGGTGATGAACTTTGCAATTTTGTTATAGCAGGCATCAAGTTTAGTTGTATCTGATTTTCTAAGATTGGTGAGGATAGGGGTGGGATACAGAAGTGTAGAGATGAGATGTGTTTGCACTACTTTAGCCCTGGTGCTGTTTGTGAGGAATTGTTTATTTCTATATAGTTCCCCTAGTTTTTTTATGTACTTTCTTTATGGTGAATAAAATGTTAGTATCAAAGTTCTTGTTGCAATCTATCTCAACTCGTAAAAGTTTAGTGTGAGTGACATGAGAGAGAGTTGCTTTATTGTTAGAAATGATAGTAAACATGGATATGGGAATAGAGTGATTAGCCAGCTGGAATATGAGGAGTTGGTCTTATTGGGGTTTAGTATTAGTTGAGAGTTGGTAAGCCATTCTTCTACAGAAAGGAAAGAGGCCTGTATTTTTAATTGCAGTTTTTGGAGGGAAGGAGAGGAAAAGATTAGTGTTGAGTCAGCAGCATATTGGATGACGGAGGCATGTAAAGTAGAGGTATGGAGGTTGTTAGTGAAAATAGAGAAAAATAAAGGACCAAGGATGGAGCTTTGGGGAACTCCCAGGGTGACTGGTAATAAAGGAGAGAGTTCTTGCCTCCACTGTGCTGCTTGACTATAGTGCTGTCATACAATCCTGAGATCTGAATGTGATGTCAAGTCTTATGATATGCACCATATGTATGCACTGGAAAACATTAAAGTGAAAGGTTATAAAGTAATGACACATTGCAGTTCCTGACTTCACAACCCTTACAAGAGAATACACTAGAAAGTACTTTCAAGGCAAATATAACTGACAGGTACAGTTATCAGTTCAACAACACAAATGCAGATATACTAGGCACTAATGTAGCTATGTATCCTGTGCATCAGACACAAAGCTTTTGTATCACTGAATCCAAAAGAAAGAAAACAGGGATATGGCACAGTTATCATCACTTGCACAGGGTGCTGAGGAGGGCAAGATGTCTAGGCTGACACAAAAGGTTGGTGAGTGGTTGTGAGGGAGAAAGGGAAGCAGGCAGGCTGTGTGTGTGTCTGTAGGGCTCCTCCATGTGAAAGTGGTGTGTGAGAGTCTACATGAACACAGCCAAGCTCAGCGCTAGCTCTAAGTCTTGGTATGTTGGACAGGTGTGAGCCGTGCATGGTAGAGGGGTCAGTTCATCGTTATCGCCCCTGACCATTAGAACTGACTCTGCCAGGAGTTGCACTGGCACCTCCAGGCCCAAGGTCAGATGGAGTGCTGCTACCTGAGCATGACTGATGTCTATTGGACGTGCTCCCTTCATGGGAATGCCCAGGACTATGACCCCATGGCCTGCCATGTCTGGATGTGGACAAGCACACTCCCCGATGGACCAGTGGAAGTGCTGTCACTATGGCAGTGTGATCAGGAATGGCCACATTAACTATCAGCAGATGTGGCTGAGTTATGCCAGTGAGGACACCGTTCCCTTCCCAGCAGACATCCCATCACAGGCACTGCTCATTCCATGACAGAACCCTTTGGTCCATCACAGACATCCCTCATTGCACGTATCATTCATCCGATCAAGGGAATCGGCAACATGGTGGAGGCAGTCATGCATGTCAGATTGTGCCACATTCACAACCCTAAGCATTTGTCTGGAGCACCTTTCTGAATGTGTCTGTGCCTCTGTGATGGCCCTAAACATATGTTGAGTGACACTGGAAGAGACACCTGCAGCATGTAGAGGAGGGACAGCAGGCCCATCTGAGTGCCCCATCAACCCTTATGCATGGCATCTCACCAACACTTTCGCTAGGGCCTGACTCAACAGGCACTGAAGCCGCAGTAGCCACACTTCCCTACTCAATGTCATCACCCTCCACCTGTCCTATATTTGTGGGCTCAGTGGGCTGTGTCCAGGGAAAAAGAAGACAGTGGCTGGATGTCAACCTCTGTGTTAGATTCAACCTGTGCAACCCCCTACTGTGCCTCAGTTTAGCCACCGTTATCATCAGTGTCTGATGAGACACTGACATCAGGTGGCACAGGGCCCACACTCCTACTGTCATGATCACCTGTGAAAAAAGGGAGAAACACAGGCATACATTAATACCGGCACTACTGTGGTGCAATATATGCTAAACAACTAACAGTGCTACTACTATTACAGACAGTGTCACTAGATGTCCAACAGTAAAGGCAAGACACAAAAACGGTTAACCTGTTTATTGAATAAAGCACTTTTCGTTGTCGTAAATGCAGCAACTTCATTAGATTCATCCAAATGAATTCATTGCAAGTTTAAATAAGTAAGCAATAGTCACATGACCACCATCAGCTGACATATTATGCGTATCTAAAAAAGTACTGAGACCAGTGGCACTGTTCAATTCATAATATTACGTACAAAAATCTAAAAGTCAGCCTAAAACGAACATCATTAAACATCATTAAACCAGCAAAACCCTCCAAAAACAACAATTAAAATTGGTAAATGAAAATAATTACGTACACAACCAACTCATTAATACATCTAAAGTAACACATAAAAATGAACACAAACTACTCAGTGTTCGAATTAACTAATGAACCATTACTACGAAATAAAATAAACTAAAATAAATTGACCACATAAATTTATCCACTGTCCTCGAATTTTGTATGTTGGCAAAGTGAATGAAATACTGTCAATATATTGTTTATCAGTATAGATGAAAGTATCCTTCTTACGTAGTACTTAACTTATGCCATTGAAAGAAAAAAAGAAGAGAGACCCTTAGTTAGATATCTTGCTATTTATCACAATCATAGTTTTTTATTTAAAGCTATTGACCAAGTGTATATTGACTCCAGGGGTGGGCCGTTTAACTTGATGCTTGAAGAAAGAGAGTTAGCATGGCAGGTTAGATTAAATGCCTTTTCAAGTCCTGGATTAAATGATTCCTGCAACATCTCTTGTCTTTTAAAACTCAAGAGCCTGATTAGATGAACTATTAATGTCCTTTAGTATACTCGATGAATTCTCTTTTTGTACAGTATTTGTTACGTAACATGTCTGTTTTTATGTAGACACCTTTTATATATGTATCCTGTGGTGGGTTTAATATGCATTTATACTTGTGGGAATTGGATACGATGTGGTTAAGTACTACGTAAGAAGGATACTTTCACTATTTTTATTAGTTTGTTGTGTTTTTCGTTTGTTAACTATTACAGACAGTACAGTAATGCACACAACAGGCCTAAAATGACACATTAGATTACTAGAAAGTGATCTGTAGTACTGAAATAACTTGATTTGGCTTACCACCTACAACAGGCCTATGTTGCTGGATTCCTGATGGTCCTGAAAGAAGTTAAGCAAGAAGTAAGGCCAACGTCATCACGTTTAACAATAAGACAGGAGGTACTACATATACTCCTCTCAATCAGCATGATGTTTTGCTTTAACAAGAACATGGCTGACAACTCCAAACTGAGCTTATCACCCCCCCTAAAAAATACGCAAGTGACACAGAAGCAACTTTTATTTCAATTGTTTTGCTATACAACAGTATTGAACTGGTCATATAACAAAGCCTACCTGGAAGTTGCTCCTGGGATTGAGAAGAAGTTCCACCCAGATCAAGGACATACTGTGGGCCACTCTGCTGTAAGTTGTCCTTTGTCAGAAGATTCACCAGGAATTCCTCATTGGGGGTGAAAGTTGGTTCTGCAGCAAACCCACCCCCGGTTACCCTCTGGCCTTGGGCAACAGCAGCTGCACACCTCCATGCCGATGTGAGCATGTCAGTGGCCCTGTGGCACACCTGCTCATAAGTATGGCTTAGGCGACCCACAGCATTCATGTTATCAGTGATTTGCTGCCATATCCTCAGCCTCTCTGGCATATTGGGGTGACCCCTTCCAAGAAGGAAAGCACCATGTCAAGGTAGTGCGTCCACTATTATGTTGTTTTCTGCCTCACTGAAGGGGGTTCTGCGCCTCAATGACATTTTTGGTACTAAAACACAGTAGAATGATAATACACATAACTACAAAGTAACTGTTACCAGATAACACAGTTAAGGTAGTCATTCAGTAATACCCACTGGGCAAACATAACACATACAACATATGTGAAATACTAACAACAGGCAGGATGCAAAACAAGGAGAGTAGCAAGGGCAACATATCCTTGTATGTGCAATAGCATTAACTCAACTGTGCCACCCCCAAAAGAACAGTCCATTCTAGTTTTTGACATAACAGTAACTTCTCTTTGCTTCCCCCACCCACTAAAAAGCAATCCCATGAACCATGTTGCTAATAAAACAGCCTGGAAATGCTAAACATGCATTCAAAGGACATGTCCCTGAAACATTTGTACATATCTATCACACAACTTACTATTTTCTTGTATTGTCAGTCACTTGTACCTCTGAAATGGCTTGTTAAACATGGCTATGCCATGAGTACACATCTAACTAATGCATACAGATAATAGTGTAAAAGGCTTTGCTTTACATTATTCATTAATATATCCCAGCATATGCATTATGTAGGTAAACAAATTACAGCATACCTGCTGGAGTTCAATAGCCCTCTGTAAAGATAGCTTGGGAAATAGTTTGCTTTGATGAGCATGCAGCAAGTATCCTTACCATCAGTTTGGCTAGCTACACATTTGTCTTTTTATAATGAAGTAGATTGTTAATGGACTGCATCAGTCTAGGCTGTGTTTCAAAGATGCTAATTACAGCATAAGCAGCTGAATTGCATGCTAATCAACCAATCCTGTGAAGCTAATCACAAAGTTATAAAGCAACTATTTAGACTCCATGCTGTTTTTTCCTGTTGATTTCAAAAGTAGTGGAGTATGGACATAGAAAGTCTACACAGACAGAATGTTAGGAGCTGCTGCTTAACTCCATGTTGCTGCTGCTGCTGCCAGTAGGCCTACGCTGAGACAGAGAAGAGTTTTCAAGACACATTTAACTTATCACAACATAGCTGACATGGACATTGTAGAGTGCTACAGGTTGGACAGGGACACAATACAGGAACCTGTGACCTCTGCTGGCTTCAAATCAGAGCCATAGCTTGTACCTCCAAATGTATTGGCTGTGTACTGCTTGCATCATTGTCAGCCCTGAACTAACAGCGTCAACTGCTGCATTTACAAGTTAAGTCCTGAACATGTACAGTATTACTGTATTATATAATAATATTATGACATGTCAGGACATTTCATCACTTGGTACGCTAAGCAACTACAAGGTGGGAGATTTGTACAGAAATTAATGTCACATGTGACAACAGAGACTTATTTGACTTGTATGTGTCCATTAGCAAGTAGTAGGCCTCAGACCTCAGATTTTCACACATTGATACCTCCCCAAAGTAATGATGATCACTGCATACCCTCAGTTTAGCAACATATGTTTGAAATGGTAAATCATAACAGAAAAGTTTGAAAGTAATGAAACACGTTGCAGTTTCTGGTTTCACCACCCACACAAGATCAAACTGGCAGGATGCAAAACAAGGAGAGTAACAAGAGCAACATAGCCTTGTTTCTGCCATAACAGTAGCTCAACCTAGCTCCACCTCCATGAAAGAATATTATATCCTTGCATGTTCCATGACAGGAACCCGCCTTTGCTCCCCACCATCAAAACAGCAGCCTGTGCTTGTTTGTGGCATCCAACTTTCTATTAATTTTTTGGCAACTGCATATCATATAGTTCCCAGTGAATATCCTCACATATTTTAAGGTAAATGATATAGACTGGCTTATGTACTACATGTCTCTGAGTACTGGTCAGATAACTGATGACTAACCACAAAATGCATAAAGATAAGACACAGGTGTATATTTGCAAGGAATAATGGTAGCAGGTTGTGTGATCAGTAAATGCACTACATCAAAATATATTACACAGAATGCATTTACAAATAACATGTCATGCCTTGCTATCAGTGCAAATTCAGTTGCACTTGTTTGTGCGAGGAATTATTATTATTATTATTATTATTATTATTATTATTATTATTATTATTATTATTATTATTATTCCAGTTTGGTGACTGGGGAGGTCCACTGGGCTAAAAGCCCATTTTCAGTGGAGGCCCGGGGAGAAAAGCTCCATAATACAATGTTACATGACATAATAATCACACAATTACAAAAAGATAAATTGATTTACATACAAATTAAACATTGGATGATTATAGAAACAGTCCAGGAGGATGATAGGCAAATTGCATAGGGATGGAAGAAATTGTTAGTTACATTAGCAATGTAAGACAAATATGGAAGGTATGAAGGTTAGCCAGGTGAGAACGAAGAGGGGAGCTTGGCAGGTATAGAGTGAAGTGTGCAGTTACATTTTTGGTGAGTATGCAAGTAGGAGAGGAGTTTAGTTTTGAAGGAGTGTAAGTTGTCACAGGTCCTCAGTGTGGAGGGAAGGGCATTCCATTTTTTAGCAAGGGAAAAGGAGAGTAAAAGTTGACCGGCTGGGTGTTTAGGTTTGTGGATAGAGATGAGGTTTTGGTTAGAAGATCTAAGGGGTCTGGGGGGGAGTGTAAGGTTGGATGATATTGGATAGTGCGGGGCAGAGGGTGGGTTGAAAGATTAATTTGTGGGCTGAGACAATTTGGAGGTAGTCTAGTTGATTGGGGAGTTCAAGCCAATTTAGGGTTTGTAGGGATGTGCAGTGATGAGAGCGTGAAGTTACCTTAGTGGCAAATTTGGAAATTTTATTGTAGCATACTTCCAGTTTAGAGGTTAAGGTAGAAGATAGATTTGTAAGCAGAGGGCACCATATAGAAGAGATGGGAGGAGATATGTAGTGGCTAAGGTATGTTGGGTAGAGGGGGAGAGGAATTGACTATTTCTGTACAGTAGGCTGAGTTTTATATGGGTTTTCTTGATGTTAAGTTGGATATGGGTGTTGAATTTTAAGTGTTCATCGATTGTAACCCCTAGGAGCTTAGCGGAGGGAACAGTGTTAATGTTGGAGTTGTTAAGGCAAGAAATTTGAAATTAGTTTTTTCGGTGGTGGAGAATTTTGAGTGGGTGAAAAGAAGAATCTTAGTTTTGTTAGCATTAAGTGAGAGGTGATTTTGATGCATCCAATTTTCAGTGGTTGTGAAGGCGGTTTGAGTTAGAGATTGGAGTTCTTTAAGGCTGGGGGCAGAGCAGATCAAAGTAGAGTCGTCTGCGTATTGGACAATTTTGGTATTGGGAATAGCTTTGTGGAAGCCATTAATGAAGATGTTAAATAGCAGTGGGCCAAGTATGGAGCCTTGGGGAACTCCTGTGGGGGTATGAAGGAAGCTGGAGGAGGCTTGGCCCCATTTCACGGCTTGGGACCTGTCAGAGAGGTAGCTGGAGAACCAGGATAGGGTTTTAGGGGAGATGTTAAGGCTGGATAGGTGGTTTAGTAGATGGTAGTGGGAGATGGTATCGAAAGCTTTGGATAGATCTAAGAGAACAGATGAAACTAAGTTACCAGAGTCTCGAGCTGAATTGACAGAGTGTAAGAAGGAGAGAAGGGCTGTGTTAGTATTATGTCCAGGGCGGAAACCGTGTTGGGTAGGAGAGAGCAGCTGGTGTTTGATTATGAATTGCATGAGTTGCAGGTGGATGCATTTTTCGAGGATTTTTGATATAGGAGAGAGGATAGCTATGGGGCGGAAGTTAGAGAAGTTACAAGTTTTGCCACCTTTGTGGAGTGGGAGAATAAAGGCAGAGCACCATAGTTTGGGTACATAAGATTCGAGAAGGGATCGATTTAGCAGGATACTAATAGGGGAAGCAATACTGTTGGCGGCAATTTTTAAGAAGGAGGAGGGGATGTCAGGGGCATTTGTGCAAGGTTTAAGTTTGGAGAGAAGTTTCTTTATAAAGTGAGTGGCTACAGGTTTAAGTTCAAGTAGGGGGAGGGGATAGTGAGGATGTGGAGTCATGGGAAGAGGGGGGTGGGGGGTGTTGTTGGGGAAGGTTTTGGTTAGCTCAGCAATAGAAGAGGTGAAGAAGGAGTTGAATAGATTGGCAATGTCTTGGTCAGATTTGCTAGTATCAGGGCAAGGGTTGTTTGTTGTGCCTGGCTTAAGAAGAGAGTTTATAGAATTCCAAAATTGTTTGGGGTTTTTTCATGATTTATTTGTAAGAGGTTGTAGTGAGACTTTTTATCTGATACAGCATGCTTTTTGGCAAGGTTTTGTAATTGTTTGTATTTAAGTAAGTATTCAGGTTGTTTATGTTGGAGATATTTTTTCCAGGATGTGTCTCTTTGTTGCATAATTTTTTTGGTTTCTTTAGTAAGCCAGGGGGCGGTCTTGGCTTTGACTCTTTTAGTACGAATTGGAGCTAAGGAGTTCAGGATAGTAAGGAATATGGTGTTGAAGAAATCAACGGCTTCGTCCAGGGGTAGGGTTTTTAGTGGTTTCCAGTTAGTGAATTTGAGAGAGTCAGAGAAGGTGGAGGGATTAAAGCTGGTTAAGTTGCGAGTGTGTAAGAGTTTGTGGGAGAAGGAGGAAGAAGTTGTTATTCTATAGGTGAAGGCAGGGAGGTGTTCTCCTAGAGGGTCTGGAATAATGCCAGATGTTGAGGTTCGGTTTGGATGAGACACCAAGATCCAGTCTAGGATGGAGCCTGTGAGGTTAGTTTTGTTGGGTCTGGTGGTATAGTTTATAAGTTGTGTGAAATTGAAAAGGTTGATAGATAAGGTGGGATTATGGTCACTGATTTTTTGCCAGTTAATATTTACATCTCCCATAATATAAGTTTCATGTTTAATATTTAAGGAGGACCAAGAGAGGATGTCTTCCAAGGTAGTGGTGTTGTTTCCAGGAGGAATGTAAAGGGAGATTATGTCATCTGTCTGTTGCAAATGTGTTTGTGGGACAAAGCTGGATAAGTCCCCCCTCATGTTTTATGACAGTGTATTGCAGTGAGAGTTGGGACCCAGCCCTATGTAGTCATAGCTCATGTGTGCTAACAGTTTCTACTGCGTATGTCATAGACTGATTTTCCACATTTCAACTAATTCTCCATTTTTTATACTTTTTTTGGGGGGGGCACTGTTTGCACAATGTACCACTTAGCATAAACGGCTTTGGTTATGCGCATTTTGTTTGCCCGTTGAGCAGCAGTGCACAAACCAAATGGGCCACTCATATAGCAGACAGGACACAGACAGCCACACATATACACTGGATACACTCAATTAATTCTATTAGCCATCACTCAAACACATTTCCCGGCAGTGAGGACTCATGTGCAATGCGTTTGCATGATGCTAAGTGATGCGCAACACTTTCAAATGTTACACATACAGAAAGTGCACACTCCCAGTAAGAACAATGCCTGCAGTTGGTGGGAAAACATCTTTCTACATTGGTCTTGATCTGTGATAGGCAAGGCTGGCTTTTCTGGACAGTGTTTGAGATTCTCTGCTCAAAGTGTTTGTTGGACTCCTAGTCAATGAACATAGGCCGAGGCTATTGCTGAGGGACTATCATGGTTTAGATTACAAGGCAGATGCATGGAATAGTTTGGCCAGGGCTCTGACTAGTGCTACCAGTATCCGGGCACTAGTGAACAATGTAGGAACCACTACAGAGACCTCAGGATGAGGAAGAGGGTTAACCTTGAATGTTGAATCAAGGAATGTAGGACTAGGGCCACCCCACAAATGTGTAAGTATCACTTACAGAGACTACTTGTCAGAGGTAAAAGCTGGATATAGTCAGGATTGATATAGTTAATGATATTCTGTTGTGTTCTGTTTTTTCTGCAGCTATCACAGACCGAGCACTGAATGTGCGAACCCATGTCGCTAGATTGGCATGGATGCGACACATGTGGTATATGTGGATCCAAACAGTGGGGTTATTTTAGCATTGAAAGTTACTATGCATTTATTTGTTACTTATACAGTTGTATCAAATTGAGCATTCATTTATAACTAATAGGGAAGTATGCATGCATTATTCTGGAAGGCAAAACAACAGTTCATTATTACAAAATTACTGTACAAATTATTATTATTAAAATACTATTTAGACAGTACTGTTCTGATGCATGCATACCACATGCTTTACGCACCCTTACTTGAAAAGTGGCATGGGCTTAGAGCATTTGAGACTCTCTCCTCAGCAGTTGTGGAAAAAGAACAGAACAAAAACACCATTATGAATACCAGTCCTGACTATATTCAGCTTTTAACTCTTACAATTAGTCACTGAAATTGATACTTGCACATTTGTGGGGTGTCCCCTGCCCAGCATTCCCCAATCCAAAGGTCAAGGGTATCCTGCTTCCTTCTCTGGAGGTCATCAAAATAATGTCTGCATTGCTCACCTGAGTGGGGGATATCTTTTTCACTGGTTAAGGCCCTGGTAACACTATTCCAGGCTTCAGATGTATATTCTGAGCTGGCGTAGTCCCACTGTAGCAACCTGGGCCCATGCACTCTAACTAAAAGTCCAACAAAAATCTTGGTCCGCTGGACACCCCAACACTGTGCCCAAAAGTGCACACCCTCTCCAGCAACCCCAGACATGACTGCCATAGTTCAAGCTCAATGTCTAATGAGCATTTCCCACCATTTGCAGTTTATATGGTGCTGTTTTCTGCCTAGTGCACATCTCATGCTTACTGACAGTGTGTAGATTTTGGATTTGCAACATTTGAAAATGTAGTGCCTCTCTTACCATCACACAAACATGGAAGGCGAGGGTGCACAATGCTGGGCACTGTGTTTGCGTATTAGTAAGAGATGGACAATAGTGGCAAACAACATAATTTCTAGCTGATTAGGTGTACAGGCATTTGTGTAAATGTGCTAGTCAAATTTAGCATACATACTGTTTTCCTACACTTGCAGCTATTACAACAAAAAGGTTAAAAAAACAGTTGTCTATCTTGCACTTTATTGCTATAATCTGCAATCTCACAACAGTAAGACTAAACTTGCACACCCGGCACTAGAACACCATACCATCTGCACTCCACCCCTACACTTAACATCTGTTGCCATGGGATTAGTGAGATACTTGCATCATATATTTGTCCTGTTCCTTGTAAAATGGGTGGTTTGTTGTGAAATCACTGAAGATTACAGTCGATATATAATGACATATACATTTCTGTTCTGCACTTCAAATCGTTCAGAAAATGCATGCTTGCACTTTGCCCTCTCATTAGTTTAGTGTTTGAGAGGATCCATATTCAATCCTTATTCAGTATACAGGTTTTGCAGCCAGCAACACAGGGGTGAGCTGTAACACCTTGTCTATGTGCACTGCACATCATTAATATACATGGAGCGAGACTGAGCGATGCCACTCAATGTGCAATATCACATATGTGAATACACTCCGGGTAGGCTCTATGTGGAACCTACATGGAGTTTATTGAATCCCACTGTTGGTCTTTCATGACTAGAAAACTGAGACACAGGTCATCTCAGAGCAGCCTGTAGGCTACTTTATATAAGGAGAGCTGTGCTACACTATTTGAGTAGTTGAAGGATTTAAGGTCTTTAATTTTCTTGGTAAAGTATCTCTGGGGCCTTCCTAGTTGAGCAGTATTCTTTAATTTTCTATTTTTTTTTTATTTAATTTTTTTGGTAACCCACTTGTTTCAATTTTACATTCAAAGAGGGTACCACAAATGTTCACAACCTCCTCAGAAAGCAAGCGTGCAAAAGTGTGCAAATTAACAGATAACCCACGTGTCTGTATTACTTTTGTCTAATTTTTAACAATATCAGCATGCAGAATAGTGACAAAAGTCTTGGCCAGATCAAGGTAAGAAGTGTATACTGAGTGACCACTGTCCACAGCTTCTATACCCTTTTCAAAGAAGTTTACTAGATTTAGTAGGTAGGACCTGACCTTCACAAAACCAAGGTGATTCAGGTCTAGATTGAAAACATTGCTTGTTCTACATACATGAGTTCTACTTTGATATGTTCCATGGCTTTGCATATAAGGCTGGTGAGGGTGATAGATCTATAATTGCCTGGATCTGTAAAAGGGCTACCCTTGTAACGGGGAGTCACAGTGGCTGTTCTTCAGATGTCAAGCACTAACCCTGTGGATAGGATGAAGTTGAACAGCTTAAGTAGAGGCTTACATGCTTAGCACTGATAACAGTGTAGCCTGGTATGTTGTCTGGTCCCATGTCCCATGTAACTATTATTATGAGTCTTTGACAGGGATTTTAAGACTTGTCCCAATGTGATTTTGTGTGAAACTAAATTTTCAGGAATACTGGGGGCAAGTTAAGACTCAATTATTATTATAATTTTTATTATATTGGATATAGCTTTACACTGGACTATGTGATATCATTATAGATAAGGTATACATTGCTGGACATTATTCCTTAATTTCCTGACATAAATGAAGAAATATTTGTAGTTTTATTTTGGGTCTATATTGACCATAAGCTCATACTATGCTTTGCATTTTACATGTTTCAGTGTGGTCCTACGATAAGATACTGGGGATGTCTTAGAACTTTTCATAATGTTTTCTTGTTTTATTATTCTACCAGAGAGGTTTATTTCTGAATTTAGAATTATATAAGGCAGATGGATAGTGACTTTTTATACTGCTATTTAGATGCTGGTAAAAGTTGCAAATTAGTTTGGCAGCCCTCTCAGTTGGGTCAATTTATGGGGGGTGCTTGAGAATTTTGCATAGTTCTTCTACAAGCTGAAGTAGGTTTGCTCTCCTACAGTCCTTCATTTGGTGATGGGATGGTTCCACTAGACCTGACAAAGAAGATGACTGACTTGTGCTCAAATTTAAAAAGGTATGAGAAGATGAGGGATGGGGTCTGGCAACATGAAGGAAAAGCTAGCACATGAGGATTCCATTTGCATGGCAATATAATGGGCACATGATAAGGGCTTTGGACAGTTCTCTATGAAAAGGAATCTCCTTTATTTGTAATAGGTGCCTATCATTGCTCATATATAGTTTAGTTAGGGCACAAGAAGGCTGAGCTTAATTTATATATATAATTCTTTGCTTTCTTGTTTATAGTTGACGGTGTGCTCCATCTTGCCTCCTGTAACAGCAAGTGAATTGGTAGTTATGGTAATATCTTCATGTTAATAAAATCTTAGTATCCTTTCATCTGAAAGTACAAAGACTCATTAGTACTATTTTCAACATGCAACTCAGCACAAAGATAGTTAAGTGAAAGAAAAAACCTGTGGTCAACACAAAACCACAATCAATAATGTAACTTCAGTTTCCTTTGACAAGTTTAGTATCTCATCTCCATACCAACCCTCATGGAAAAGCTGTCCTTGTACGTTTGTGGTCTTTTCCCATAAGGCTCCCTTTCTCTAATACTGCTGCAGGCAATATGTTCCTCACTTGGTTGTTTTCAGCACAAAGCACTGCTGCATTCACCATCTTCACTGTCAGGCCAGATCAATAAAATGTGTACTTTACATGAAACCAAGCTATTACTGTGTTGTTAATGATATGCATGATACATATATTTGTTTTATATAAAACTTAGCATAAAGCAAAGTTTAATTTTCAACCATTTCTCACCTTTCTAATTCTCCTTTTTGATAATTTATCATAGTTTGCAACATATCTCAAACACATATATTTTTTTTAACTTAAATTTATAGTGCCTGGTTTTTAAGGCACAGCTTACATATACTTCTCAGAGATCAAATCACCATGTGGAAACTGCAAGATCTGCAGTATACTTCATACCTTTAGCCTTTGAAATGCAATGTAAAATACCTTGTCTTACTTTCACAGATTGTTAGAAATTGAACAAGTCTCTGAAATTCAGTCATGCTTAAAACTGTTATTTATCTGTGTCTAATTTATCATCATCAAAGGTGCTTCCTTGCAAATGCCTTGGCCATCGTTCTTTAAAATGTATTAAAAATACTGCTCTTTATAGTCTTGATTACTCAGAGGAGCTTCCTTGACACAGATAAATTTTAATTAGTGCATAATTCAAGCTTCCCAAATGATTTGAAATGCAAGAGTCTCTTCTATAATATAATGTATAAACAATGTAAAGTTCTATGCCTCTGTACTGTCATACACTGTGATACATGAAGAACCTTTCAGAGGAGGTTAGAAAGGACTGGGAAGAGAGATTGGATAAACAAATTACAAAGAAACAATGGAAAGACATATGTATGTCTGCCAAATGTTGTTGTGTCTTTCGGCTTATCCCAGTTAGGGGTCGCCACAGCGGAACTCCGGTCCGCTAATGTTTGGTAGTGGAATTTTATGTGCCGAGTTACATAGATATTTTTATACCCCAAGTAGACTCCAGAATTTTTCCTGTGGGACACAGTAAATGTTGGAGGTGTGACAAGGGGAGCGCTACAGAATCCTGAAAGCCCAAAATCCTGAAGACCAAACCAAAATCCTGAGATCAAAATTTCGAAACACAGGATACCAACACTTACTATATTCCAGCACAAGTACATACAGAAACAAATAAAACACAAACCATATTACTCTTCTCTAAGTATAAGCAGGGGGGCAAGCCCACCTGCACGCCCCCCATACCCCCTGCTACTTAAATATATCAACTCCAAGATTGCAATTAGTGTAGTGAAGTGCAATCTCGGAGTTGATATATTCAAGTAGCAGAGGGTGTGGGGGTGCAGGAGGGCTTGCTCCCCTGCGTATAGTTGAAGGGTAATATGTTTCTGTATGTACTTGTGCTGGAATATAGTAAGTGTTGGTATCCTGTTGTTTTCAGGATTTTGAGCTTTCAGTATTTTGAACGTTTGAGATTTTTAGTCTCAGGATTTTGGTCTTCAGGGTTTTTGGCTTTCAGAATTCTGTAGTGCTCCCATGATGAGAAGAAAGAGATAATTGGGAACATATTTTCTGGGAGTGCAGTGAATTGGCAGACTTTAAGAATTCTGTGTGGGTGCACTGTCGGAGATGCTGGGTAGGCAGATTTGTGTGACGAGAGAGATGATTTTTCTGAGCTATGATACAGAATCGGAATTGCATAGACATGATAATGCCTCGCTGTGTCTAATTATGTTGGCTGCCAAAAAAGCAATGCCAAGAAAATGGAAATCAAAATTTAAACCAACTATACTAGAAGCAGTGAATATAGTAATAGATAAAACAATCAGAATTGAGATCTTTAGAAAAGGGTAAGAGAAAACTACATAGGAAAAAATGAGAATTGTGGGAGCAATACATACAGGAGAGGAATGAGGTTTAAAAGAAGGCAGGAATTAAATGAGCTATGTAATGTTTGACTAAAAATGATTGGTAGATTATATGTGATGTATAATATTTGCAACTGGGAGTGTGTCAGTATGGTTTTGATGGAAAATGCTTGTAACTAGGATTGTGTCGGTCCGTTTTTTTTTTTCATTTATATAAATATACAATTGCCGATGTCTTACGTGATGGCTTAATAAAGATGTTTCTTGTTTAAAAAAAAAAGGCATGAATTGAATAATTTATGTAATGTTGCTTAGGTTATGTGATATAAAGCAATATATTTGAAGTATAATGTTTGTAAATGTGAACTTGTTAATACAGTTTGATTATTTTTATATAAATGTAAATTTGCCTATGTCACAAGTGATAATTCAATAAAGGTGTTTAAATAAAACACACACACACACACACACACACACACACACACACACACACACACACACACACACACACACACACACACACACTGTAATTAATGATCAAATAAAGAGTACAAATAAATCAGAAACTGTAGTTTGAGGTAATACTTCAATGGTTTCTTCAGGCAACCAGTAAGACAGACTGCTGTGTGAATTAATTATTTTAAATTTGTGGGTTTATAGATGAACATTATATTCTTTCTGTATTTTTTTTTTCATTTTGTTTTATTTATTTTGACACTCTCCTCCCAGCCCTGCAAAGCCTCCAGCTGAGGTCCTGTCTTTCGCACCCCCTTCTCCAGAGCACTATTTCCAATTTTATTTTTTAAATATTTGTCTTTTTTGAGTTTTGAAATCATCAGATGTGGGGGCTTTTAAGTGGAAAGGAGGCATTTGGTTAAGGGCTGCATAATTTCAGATCTTATTCTCAACAGTACAGGACACCAAGTGAACAAACTGCAAGCTAAAATATAAATACCTACCTATAATGACAAACAGGGACCTAATGACCTGTCAGAAATGCTTTCAAATAAATCAAAGGAGAGGGCTAAGGAGGTGGTGACAGTTTTAATGGCTTGAGGACTATAACAAACCTCTCAGAAATCCTACCTGTACAGAAAATCAGCAGAATAAGTAACACAAGTCTTAGCTCAATTTCTGGTTCTGGGAGTGGTGTAAAAAAGCAATGCTGGAGAACTATGGGAGAGTCTACAAGGATGAGTTGTTTGGCAGGGGCATATTCCATCTCCATCCCTAAGGCAAATTGATATAAGGGTGTCATTAAAATGAGACTGAAACTAGGGTAGAACTTGAATGCTTTTTCAGAAAAGCAAAACATAGTATCACAGGGTAGAGATGCTTGGAATGAAAAAGGAAGTAGCAGAGGAAGAAAGCAGATTAATATAGGAAAGAAAAGGGGGAGAAACAGAGGATGCTAACAGATAACTAGGATGGGACAACAGACAATGGAAAAGTAAAAACTTAGTACACTGATATGTAGCAGCACACTAGGACACTGACCATGTATTAATACACTGACATGTAGTAGCACACTGACTATGCATTAATGCACTGACATGTAGTAGTACACTGACCATGAAGTAGTACGCTGACATGTAGTAGCACACTGACCATGTAGTAGCATGCTGACATGTAGTAGTGCACAGGCCATGTAGTAGTACACTGACATGTAGTAGCACCATGTAGTAGTACACTGACATACACTGACCATGTAGTAGTGCACTGACCAAGTAGTAGTACACACTGACATGCAGTAGCACACTGACCATGTAGTAGTACACTGACCATGTAGGAGAACGCTGACATGTAGTAGTGCACTGACCATGTAGTAGTACACTGACATGTAGTAGTACACCGACCATGTAATAGCACAAAACTGCTTCACACTTGCTTGATGACATTTAACAATCTTTCATCAGTGCACTACCTCTCCCACTTTCTCCACCTGCCTTGAGTCCTTTTTGAATGATTTTGTGGATTACTTTTTCTCCTCCTACCCATGTAGCTCATTTCATGGGATTTACAATGGTTTCTATGAAGACGTACTTTTGGAAATTCAAGGAATCATTAGTTGATATAATCATACCTGTACATCCTCTTCTGCTGGTCTTCTTACTCAGGATGACCTCTTTCACATTTCCCTAACGTAATTTTATGCACCTGTATCATTACTCCCTCATCTCCACTGGTTTGTAGTAAGAACAGCTCCAGCTCCTTTGGTCTCTGGTTATAGCCTTTCCAGTACATCCCATAAATCTTTCTGGTGGCCTTTCTCTGGATGTGTTCAATATGCCTAACATCTTTCTCATTGTGTAACATACAGAATAATTGTAGTATGTTAAGTCAAAATGCAAGTGCACTAAAAGCTACATGGCAATTTTTGCATGAAACCTATTACTCACTCAACACATTTCTACTAGGAGAATGAAAATGTGTGCATTCCTGAAAAAGCACACACAAGCACATGAAGAGGATTTATATATTTTTGACTCTGAGGCCACTTAAATTTTGAAAAAGACATCAATGTTACAACATGAAAATAAAGGTCATTCCTTCTTCACTCTGCATTTATTGTGGTGAACTGCTGACCTCAATGGTTTGATCCTAAAGACATCCCAAAATTTGGTAGTGAGCATATGCAGTATGAGGAAATAAGAAATTAATCTGACAATGTAGAAGGAAACAAAACGTGAGTTCATGCAAGTGAAGCTAATGAATGTAACCTCGCTAGGATAATACACAGTACTCAAGGAGTGGCCTGAGCTGGGCAGAATAGAAGGGAAGCATTACCTCTTTCATTCTAAATGTACCCACCTGAAGAAACACCCCCGCATTTGGCTTTCTGCTACCACTGCTATCTCATGCTACCCCTGATGATCCATCCCTGGGGCAAGCAACACCCCATGACTTTGCGCAAGAGATTTTGATTCGCATGCATAGTTTCCATTTGCTTCACTGAATGCCATATTGTTGCCCATTTGGTCAGTCTTTCCAAGACTACCCTTAAACTCTTACCCGCAGCTTCACCGTCTTTGAGTTGTCAGTGAAAAGTGTGATACTGTTGTCTATGTATCCAGATATGCCAGAAGCAAATAAATTGTGGAGTACTGGACACAGGAATGGCTCCTGAGGTACTACAGGAATGGCTCCTGAGGTACTACAGGAATGGCTCCTGAGGTACTCTACTAGTCATTTTCCTTGTGCCTGAAACTGCACATCTCACTGCAACCCCTTATGTTCTACCATTCAGTCTTGCAGCAGTTCAATTCTGCAGTCCTTGTCCCTCTTCTAACCTCACTGGTTTTCTTCTCAGATACCTGTGTGGAACTGAGTTAAAGGACTTGGTAAAGCCCAGTGGAAAACATAAGCTGGTACTGCCCTTTCAAGTTCTTCTGTAACCCAGTCCTAAAATTAGATCAAGTTTGTCTGACTGCTTCATATTGCTGTGAACCCATGTTGGTTGCTCACAGGAGATTTTTTTCCCTCTAGCAAAGCACCCAAATTTCCATGAATTTTCTCCCCATGGGTTTACCTGCCACTCTTGCTAGGGTATTAGAACTGTAGAAGTTCATCAGTCCCACTGCTGCAGTAGCCTTTAGGCTATATGAGTTGTGTCCTGCTCAGGACACAACTGTCCAGCTTCCAAAATGCTTTGAAAGTTATGCTATGGCTAAGCGCAACTTACACAGCTGTATTTTCTCTGAGTTTTACCTGCTTTAGTCCTTCTCATACAAGGGTACCAGATATCAAGTAAGGAAAGTACTTCCACTATAAATAATGTGTTTTAAAAATAAACTATAAAGTAGCTTATTACTTTTAACACTCAAAACTGTGTCTGTGGCTGTTGATTTAGGGCAATTGTTCCTATCAGGAGGGTTAAGTTTCATAATTTCAAGATGTACATAGTTTTGTGTGTTTGTTTCAAGTTAATAGGTCCTGTGCTGTTCTGAGGATGTGCTTGTTTTTTTTTTTTTTTTTTTTTTTTTTTGCTTGAGAGTTTTAATTAAAACAAAAAGTCTTGAAAATGTGACATAGGTTCAAATGGAGAAGACAAGAAACAATGGTGTAAAAGATCAACCTGTGAAACCAGAAGACCGTGATATCTACCTTAACCAGCTGGACAAAAAAAAACACCTATAAAGCCCAATAAAATTATCCCGGAATATTTTAATTACCCAACAATTAACAGGGCAAACTTATACAGCTAACAGCAAATACACAGTAGTTACTATACTTAATGTGAAATCCCTAGAGCAAATTGTCCCTTATCCCAGTAAAGGCATACATCTCTTCTACCTCATCATAATAAATATTGTCCTTGCTTGTTCCTCACCAAAAATCATCCCCATACACTGTCAAATCTGACCATTATATTATTACATTCTCACTTAGAAATAAATCTATTTTGCCATCAAACCCTATGTGTTCAATTACTTCTCTATGGTAAATTTATCATTCTGTGATAACCTAGAGAAACGTAAAGGCTAACCCTGGGGACCTTGAGGACTCAGCTTGCAATGTCACTATACATACCTCCAACTTCTAGTCCCTACCTAAATTCTTTCTCAGAGGCATCCATCACTATCTGTCAAAAGTATGATAATAATAATAAACTTCTTGGCCTAAGTTCAAATCCTTCTATTACAAGATGGGTATTAAACAGATTTGCAAATAACTCAGACATGCCATCAGAAATGTAAGCCTAGCTACAAGTCAACTATTGCATTTACAGTAGGGAAAATCGTAAGACCTTTTAAATCTAAAACTAAGAGGGAACACTGCAGTAATGAACAGAACTGATATCAAATGGCACTACCTTTTTTATCCCTGAAGACATTGCTAGTATTCTCTTGAAAACATTTAGCTTCAACTTTTCCTCATCATCTTTTTCTACCATATTCCCTGTTATTCTGCTTTCTTCACCTCCTCAAATCACTTCCTCAAAGGTCCTACCCGCACTTTCAAGAACCAAATATGCCAGCTGTATGGGTCTTGAAGCTATACAAGGCTGTCTTCTAGTTAGCATTAAACATTGCCTCCCTGTTGCTCGTCTGGTCAGGATAAAACAGATGAACAGTTGTGGGTTCAGTTCAAGCAGCTTTATTACACACAAACACATCAGGACTGAGGCTTTGTAACTTAAACTTAAATAAACTTATAAACAGACTGACTATCCAATTCATACATGTTAATACCCTGGCTGTTCTCTCAAAAAGGCACTGCTGCCTGCACATGCTCACTATTTATATGCACATGCCTACATCTGGAAATGCTTCTTAAAGGTACATACACACACTCTGTTCTACATCCCCCATACATCATCCCGCTCATGCATCAAATGACAGTATTCAATGACATGTAATTATACAGAAATGATCTGTTGACATGCAATTACACAGAACTAATTCTTTGATATGCAGTCATTCAAAATCAGACACATATAAAACAATCATGTCCAAGTTGCTGTGTATTTTACACAAGGTCTAGAAATATGACCTGATCATGTAACATAAAAGTCAGAATTGGATTTAGCAATGGGGGCTGTCTTTAAGGAATGTTCAACTTTGGGGACATCTGGGACATCATCAGAAATGGAAATGGATACTGAGACATGTTCTTCAGTATGAACATTGTCAGGGCTGCTCTCAGATCTATGCATGTGCCTACATCTGGAAATGCTTCTTAAAGTTAAATACACACTCTCTGTTGTACACTCCCTGAGCTCCTCCACAACCTATTTAACCTCAGCTTCTAGATGCGGAACATAATAAAAGACAAGAAAACAGCCAGTGTGGTACCTCTTCACAAGGGAAGCCCACCACTGACCTGATGATCTATTGGCAAATTAGTCTTGCCAGTGTTATCTGTATGGTTATGGAATGAATTATAGTCAGGCTAATAAACAATAGTATAAGAAATCTGCAACAGAAATCAATTTGGCATTGCCAAATGTAGATCATGCCTACTTAATCTTGTAGAATTCTTAAAAAAATTACATATTACCTAGAGTATTAGCACTATTCCTGATTACATCTGTCCCCAAGGCCCTGACTACTGGGTCAACTCTTGGGGGTGTGCTGTCAATACAGTGATTACCAGAGGTGGATGACTTCCTGAAGGAGACTATTATGGATTTCTTGGGATTTAGTTTTAGCCCATGGCTCTGACACAAGTTATTTATCTCTGACAGCCCTTCCTGGAGAACATTTATGTCAGTGGGTTTTTTATGACTGTTCCTAATTTAAAATCATCTGCAAGTTTAGAAAGGGCAGAGGCCCTTGATACTGGCCTTGACTTCAGAGAAGTAAATGCCAAAAAGGACTAGTCCCAGGACTAGTCCCTGAGGTACTCCATTTGTGACTCCCCAATTCTAACTTCCTGGGTTCTGTTTGTGAGCCAGTTGGCTGTCCACTGGGTGGCATTATACATAATCTCTTGAATTTGTCAACAATGCCTAAGTGAAGTATTGAGTCAAATCCTTGGCCAGGTCAAGGTAAGCAGTGCAAACTGATCTGCCCTCATTTATTGCTTTTGTGACCTTCTCAAATAAGTCTACCAGGTTTAGTAGGTATGACCTGCACTTTGACAAAACCAAACTGGGTTGGGTCCAGTGTCTGGAGTATCCTGTGTCATAATTGATCATTCCCATGATAATTCCTTCCATGCCTTTGCATATGAGGCTAGTGAGACTTATGGGTCTGTAGTTTCCATGGTCTGTAGATGGCCCACCCTTGTGCAGAAGGATGACTGTTGCTGTTCTCCATTTGTGAGGCACAAAGTCAGTTTGAAGGCTACAGTTAAATAGCATTTCCAGAGAGCCTAATATGAGGTCATATTTCATGCTTTTTAGAAGCATCCTGGGATATTGCCTGGGCCCATTGATGCAGAGTTCTTAGGTGGGTTATATTTGATGGTATTTCCTGAGGGGAGTTTCAGGGGGAGAGAAGGGTAAAGCTAGAGCTGAATGTTTGCTATATCTTCTGGTTCAGTGTAGATGGTTCCATTAACAATGAGCTCTGCATACAGTTGTGTATTGTGGTTGTCCTTGGCTTGGGAGACCAAATTTACCTCAAATTTGGCTTTGGTAGACTTTATTTATCCTCTGAGTTGTTTGTTTAGTTGGATGAGATTGCTTTTATCCTGCTGGGTGATATGTCTCCTAATTTTTTGCCATGATTTTCTTCCTTCTGTTATACAGTCTATTGATGTTGTGATTCCACCAAGGTGGCTTGTTTTTTGAGTTACTTCTAATCTTCTTCCTGGTGGTTAAAGCTGCATCTATGCAGCTTTAAACATGCTTTATCAGGTTTCTGTGAACAGTTCTGTGTAGGTAGTAGTGTTCTTAGGGTTTATGGGGCTCAAAATGTTGTCAGTTTATCACTTAATGGTATGACGTTAGCCTTAGAATAGTTCTTGAACATTCCAGGGTTAGCTGCGGTTCCAGGTTTTATTTTATTTTTACCTCAAAGGAGAACATTTTGTGGTCTGACCTTACTAGAGAAGACATTACACTAGGGGCACGTGCAGCACTCTCCCATATTAGTGAGTACTAGATCCAGTATGTTAGCACCCCTGATGAGTGTATTGACAATCTGGTCCAGGAAGTTTGTGTTTACAAAATCCAGAAATCTTGGTGCCTGCACATTTGGTGTCATATATGATTACCAGTTAATAGAGAGGTTAGTTAAAGTTGCCTGTGAATATAGTATTGGGTTGGATGGTGTTCAGCTAAAAATAACACAACACCAATGCACAGTATATGCTCTCAAATATAACACTGCCTATCATGCCTGTCACTATATTAAATAATTCTGAAGCAAATTGGAAAGCAAGGCTTTACCAAGGAAGCAGGTAGTTTGGCAGCCATTAGATAAGGCTTGATCTGTGTACTAGAGATAAACACAGATGGGAGACATTGCTAGATAAGGTAGAAAGGGCAGTCAAGGACCAAGGTGAGAAAACGTAGAGCAGCCTGATGAGATCCACAAGGGATGCTAAAATGGGCTGCTGGAGTGCTACTAATACTCTGACAGAACTCAAGTAGGCCCTTATAGGAGAGGTGACTGCAGAAGAATTATTGCAAATGCTGTTGGGACCAGTCTTCAAGGAGTGAGCAAGGAGTAGCCTAGAAACAACAGATCAATGTGCCTGATGTCAGGGATGGGCAAGTGCTTGAAGCAGTACTGTATTCAAGACTAAAAAGATTCAAGGAGTAGAATGAATAACAAAAAATTTAAAGAATGGATTCTGCAGATACAGCTTGTCAAATTAACATTTCCAGATTCCGCAACTGATAATTATGGAAGTAGACAAAGGTAGATCTATGGATGTCATCCACCTAAATTTCAAACAAAGGCTGCGATCCAGACATGTACCACAAGGCATTCTGCAAAGATAAGAGTAGTATGTGGATTGAGGAAACTTTCTGGATATGATGAAAAGTTATTGTATAATAGGAAACAGAAGACAGCAGTCAGGAAGGGCTATCACAGGATAAAAAGTATGACAAGTTGTATTATAGAAGGTTCAGTCCGTCTTCCAGCAGTATCAAATACATTTGTCTTAGACATCATACAGAGCATGGAAAACTGGATAGGTTGCTGTAGATGACATCAAGGTAGACAGGTGGAGGGTGTGTTTATTTGACTTTAGTTACCAGGAAAGTGCGACCCAGTAATACCCATTTTCAGTAGAGGCCCAGGGAGAAGATCTCCATTTGCTTGCATTGCATTATACTAAGCTTCAGTTAAACAGAGTTACATTTCTATTTACATTTACATATAAACAGCAGCTACATTTATACATTCTAAGATTTTACAGAGGTGGAAGTTGCTAAACAGAAAGTTCATGTGCAATTTAGTACATTGTACAGGCAGCAGTTATGTATAAAATTGTTTTGTCATGTTAGTGAGAGGTCAAGTGTATTATGTTTAAGGAGATTATTTGGAAAGTATCATAAGGTAAACACAAAGTCTCAAACCTGAGATAAGGATGTGTTGTTCAAACAGTGGTTTAAAGCAATTGAGTTTGTTTGAGAGTTTTATTTGTGTGGACATACTATTCCAGAGTTTAGCAATGTACTGGGACTACAACAAGTATCCTGCAACATTATTTGACTTATTTGTAAGTAATAAGAATTTGTTACTAGAACGAAGGTCCCTTGTTGGATCTGGTGGTACTAGAAACATGGTGTAAAAGATGCAGATTTACTTCAGTACTTCCACACGCACAGTGCTACACCTAGGAATATCATTCCAGGGAATAAATATGCAACAGGGCTAGTCACAGTAAAAATCTATTACAAGAAAAGGGCTTGGCTGAGTGTTTTGTAATACAAAACATAAACCACATGGCATGAAGAGAGAGGGGAGAATCAAGTGAAAATCTAATGCTAGGATGCATTATATCAAAGGGAATATATGAAGTGGATACGTTATCAAGTTCTGGTTAGGCCCGTACCTCTCAGCCTGTTAGAACAAGAAATCTGGACAAAGCCATAAACAATGGCGGGGACAAAGGCCCCAAAATACAGACAATTTTTAAATATTGCTCTTACAGACATAGAAAGTTGGTAGAATTACAGGCTTTGAATTAGCATGATTTTTCCAAAAGGTATGAAGCCTGAAACTCAAATGTCTTTCATTATATTCTGACTTGAATTCTCAATGATTTGCTAGAAAACCACAATTTTGTGAGAAACAAACCAAAAATTTGAGGCAAAAATCTGGACATTGTCTAAAAATCAGGACAGTTGACAGGTATAGGCCACAAAAGGCCTTGAAGGGAAAGGGAGGTCACACTGCTAGACATACCTCTCAGCTGTGCAGATTTTCACAGAATATACACATTCTTGCCTCATACATTTGATTTGTTCCTCATAAAACTTGTGGTTTTCTGGCAAATCACTGGGATGATCAGAGGATTAAAGTCACTAAATAATGACATACATTTGAGTTTCAGTCTTCAAATCCTTCAGAATTTCAGTCTTCAAATCCTTCAGAAAATGCATGTTAATACAAACCCTGTTACTCTAGCAACTTTTTAAGTTTATAAGAGCAATAGTTGAAATATGTCCCTATTTTGGGGCCTGGTCACCACATTTTGTTAGGCTTTGTCCAGATTTCTTGCACTAAGAGGTTGAGAAGTGTGCTGCTTGAAGGTACTGATGCAGGGATGAGAGGGTATGATATATGAGGAAAGACTACTGCAACCTAATCTTTTTTTACTGGAAAAGTGAAGAGATTCAAGAGATATGATAAAATTATTCAGTACACTAAGAAGACATTTTATAAGGGCAACATTGCAAAAGAAGGACATGGCTAATCAGCAGAACAAGGCAATACAGTTTAATCTTGGATTACAAATCATTTTTATTTCACAGATAGGGTTGTTAAATCTGGAATGAGTTATTAGTATGCGTGACAGAAGTTGTGAAAGGTGACGCTTTTCAATCAGTTTGAGTTTCATAGAAATATGGGATGGGGTCATCTGCCTTTAGCAAGCTGCAAAAAATGGGACAACTAGAGTGACTAGCAGTGTTCTTCCTCTGTCTAGATTATGTTATGTTGTATTACAATTTAACTAATCATCTTTTCATTTCTGTCTTACTCGAGGTACTTTATTTCTAACCATTTAACATCTATTAATATCTCTTCTGTACAAACTCTCAGATCTAAATGAATGTTTAGCACTTGGGGTTTCAATGGAATTGAAGTGCGGAATGTAAAACAGCTCCCTGTAGTGTGAACCAGTTGTTCATGTCTTGCTAGAATGTTTTATGATCTAAATGTAAATGTGTTAAGCTTACCTAATTGTACTTCTGGTGCAGTGACTGGAACAGGAATGCTATACAAGCATACTTCATTTACTTCCAGAAAATATTACACACACAGCTTCGCTGGTGTATTAATAGTTTTGCTGTTTGACCTAGATTGAATTCTAGGAAAACATTGCTGACCTACATAAAGTTTTCCTTATGAATTAATTAATTTATATCTAGCACTAGATGGAATAGCTAATATATTCTCTGATTAAAGATGATTACTTAAATACATCACATAGTTCTCAAAGTCATCAAATACTGCACTTAATGCAATGTATGCTAAACATTTCCTCTATCCCATTTTAGAAGGTTATTCTGTATAGTTATGTCCTTTTTATAAAATGTTTCTTGAAAATCTAAATTAATCCTTTCTTACTCCTTTTCATAACCATGTGAAAGCATCAAAGCCGTCAGAATGCAGGTGTTATATGAAACCCTAACTTAATAGTTTGCAGGTTTATATACATATGATTTTGGTGCCTAAGTAAGCCTCTGTTTTGTCCTGGTTGTAGATTTTTTTCACTTTCTTTAACAAGAAGTCAAAAACAGAGTGTCCATGCTTCTTCTCCATGAATAGGCAGGTCAAATATGTGAGAGACTGGTAAATGGCAGTTTCTAGTTCTGAACCCAGGCAATGAGCCACACAAAATAACCAGACTGTTTTTGTGCAGTCTGATCAATACCACTCTTGAAGCATCAGAAATGCATAGAGAATAAACATACTGTTAGCAAAATGTTTCCGTGGCGTTGCCAAGCTATTTGCTCATTTACCCTCCTTATTCCTGCAATATGCAAATGTTAGGAGTCTGTCCTTCTTCCTGTTTAGTCATTCTCCTGTTTTTTTATGCTGTGCTTGAAAGAAGAATCTGGCTGGGATTACAGATTATGGCAGCATGTGCTTAGACCATTCCAGAATTTGAAGGAGGTAGAGAGAATGAAATAAATGTTGAGACAATACATGCAGGCTAACTGAAGGGATAACACCTGCTGAGGATAGATGGACAGTATGTAAGGTGGTGATAAAATATACACTGGTTGCTGTTGGATCAGTTCTACAAAGGCAGGTTTGGAAGGTAAAGGAAGATGTAAGAGGAGGTGATTTATTGGCAAATGCACCTCCTCAAGTAGTATAAGGTGCAACATGTTAAATTCTTAGTATAAGGACATTTGAGGAAGACATTTTAGAGACTGAATCCTATCTGCTTGTTTTTTTGTCAGCTAAAGGGCAGGGTCTATGTGTTGGGTTCCAAAATAGTACTCAGTAAGGAAGTCTGCAGCCAATTCGGTATTGTCAGGCAGCAGGCCAGGAGAAGTCTGTTACAATTTCAGAAAGCAATGCCAGGCCAAGAACTGTGCTGACCAATTATAACACTAAGGGTAATGATGCAGCCTGAATTATGCACAAAATCGTTGCATATTCAAAACCTATTTATCTTCTCAGCTTCTTCATCTCAACTAACTGGAAGGTTATATACATTATGGGTACTCAGCAGTTTTAAAGGTAAAAGCACATTTGCACACACACACACGCATAAATATATATATATATATATATATATATATATATATATATATATATATATATATATATATATACCCACACACATGTATACGTTTGTATATATGTATGTAT
>NC_056744.1:1419860609-1419873109 GCF_019279795.1 Protopterus annectens
TGTACATAAAATATCATCATATCTTCCCCTTTGAAGGAAAAAAGGGAAATCTTTCACAAAAAAATACTTAAGAACAACTGTAAAATGTCTGATAGACATTTGAATTCAATGCAGCAATGTATCAACTTTAGGAAAGAATTTTAAACCTACTGCACATTTTATTTATTTATCTGTTTATTCATGTAGTTATTATTCATATTTGCTTTCTGGGGTAGTGCAGTGACCAATATTCTCCAGTTTCAGGTGGCTCAGCCCAGTTGAAGTACTTTTGTAGAAGTAATTTAGCAAATAAAAAGTACAGAAATGTAAGCAATAATAGAGTAATTCAGACTAATTACACAGAAGACAAAACATGTATGCATACTCTAGTGAACAAGAGCAGTGTAATGCAGAGTATATGTAGGACTGTGTGCATACTCTAGTGAACAAGAGCAGGATAATGCAGAATATATGTAGGACTGTATGCATACTCTAGTGAACAAGAGCAGTGTAATGCAGAATATGTTCACATTATTTTCTAGGACTGTATGCATACTCTAGTGAACAAGAGCAGGGTAATGCAGAATATATGTAGGACTGTATGTATACTCTAGTGAACAAGATCAGTGTAATGCAGAATATATGTAGGACTGTATGTATACTCTAGTGAACAAGAGCAGTGTAATGCAGAATATATGTAGGACTGTATGCATACTCTAGTGAACAAGAGCAGTGTAATGCAGAATATATGTAGGACTGTATGCATACTCTAGTGAACAAGAGTAGGGTAATGCAGAATATATGTAGGACTGTATGTATACTCTAGTGAACAAGAGCAGTGTAATGCAGAATATATGTAGGACTGTATGCATACTCTAGTGAACAAGAGCAGGGTAATGCAGAATATATGTAGGACTGTATGTATACTCTAGTGAACAAGAGCAGTGTAATGCAGAATATATGTAGGACTGCATGCATACTCTAGTGAACAAGAGCAGGTTAATGCAGAATATATGTAGGACTGTATGTATACTCTAGTGAACAAGAGCAGTGTAATGCAGAATATATGTAGGACAGTATGTATACTCTAGTGAACAAGAGCAGTGTAATGCAGAATATATGTAGGACACTATGTATACTCTAGTGAACAAGAGCAGTGTAATGCAGAATATATGTAGGACTGTATGCATACTCTAGTGAACAAGAGCAGTGTAATGCAGAATATATGTAGGACTGTATGTATACTCTAGTGAACAAGAGCAGTGTAATGCAGAATATATGTAGGACTGTATGTATAATCTAGTGAACAAGAGCAGGGTAATGCAGAATATATGTAGGACTGTATGTATACTCTAGTGAACAAGAGCAGTGTAATGCAGAATATATGTAGGACTGTATGTATACTCTAGTGAACAAGAGCAGTGTAATGCAGAATATGTTCACATTATTTTCTAGGACTAGAGACTTGGGAAGGAGCTTGGGATAGATCATTTGTTAGCTGGTATATCCTATGCTGAAGCAAAAGCATTTGGCTTGAATGAAGTGCTTTTTGAGTTGCATTCTGAATATCTAATACAGTTCAAATACCAGCTTCTAAGATAGCCATGCATTTTCCCCTCTAGGAAAAAAAATGTCACTTCAATTTACTGTTTAAATATTAGAAAAAAGATTCAGCCACTTACCTGGCCACAAATGTAGCTACACTGTATATGCTGTTATGGCACATGAACCTCATGGGCATAAATGGTCACTTGCACTGGAACATAACCTCTGGAAGAAAGATGGTTAGACAAATTGTTAAAACCTTGAGAGTCTTTTCCAATGTCTCTCGGTGGGTCAGTGTGGGTAGCATTTGACACAGTCACATTACTTTTCAAAGCACTCTGGGTAGCCTTGTGACTTGTCTCAGATTCAGAACTTCCATCATTACCACAGATGGTTGGCTGTGGCAGTACATTGGACAGAACTGGTATACCTGAGTTACCTAAGGACCTCATCATCCTTGTTTTAGCACCTGGGTATGGGTTATGGCTCCTGATAAATGGCTTTCTTGTTGAGACTCTTGAGCAATGGCCTGAGTATGTCTTTGGTTATATCTCACAAAGGCACATTCATTTGTACAATGTAGGATTATGGTCCATCCACTTTTTGTACTGTAATATCAGTTGTTTCCCATTTTCTCTTCCCTTCCAGATTTAGCTACACTAGCCGTATGACTCAATGAGCATAGCTCTCTACCTGCAGTCATTGAAAATAGGAGCAACTACTCTTGAAAAGTAGCAAAATCCAGCTAAAAATATACATCTATAATTAGTATAAAATCTGAATACCAAATAGCACATAACACTTCCCACTTCCAGTAGGAATGTGGGATACGACTCAGAAACACATTTTAAAAACTGAAAGTGACAATGATGTTAAAAATAACACATTATTAAAGAGAAAGTGTAAATTGTATAGATTTTAATGAACTTTACTGCAAAATTTTACTACACAAGCTCATTTATTTTTGCTTCAGAAAAAGGGTGATTCCAGTTGTGTGTTCTCTGTCATTAAATTATTGTTGCCACTAGTATGGTGTTCATGTTGTATGTCTTTCTGTGAACTAGTCAGCTTAAAAAATCATATCATGAGGGTGATGCAGAAAGTAGTGTGAATGGGTTACATCAAGCTTGAAAATAAGGACATACTCAAAAACATGGACATCCTGTGAAGGAAGAAGTCAGGCCTGAAAATAGGAACACTCATCCAAAATAGGGACAATCAAGGGGTCTACCACTGAAATGTAGGAATACGTTTTAGTGCATCTCCTTGAGCCAAGGACAAATGAAATTCTCCCACATCTTTCATTTATTTGGACCTGGACTGAAGGTTCAGATCCTGTAGTGGATATGCCCTGCTCAGTTTATTATGCCTTCTACTTGGCACAGCTAATAATCTTGGTGTCAGGATGCCCAAGTGATCAAAGGAGCTGTGTTCAAGCTACAGTCTGCCCCAGAGGTATTGGTTCAATTCCCACTTCTTGTGATCCCTGATTGAAGTTGGCTGCAATAGGAGGGTAGAAACAGTGACGACCTAGGAAGGTGAATTTAAGTGGTATATGATTTAGACAATATTTAGAAAATATCCAGGTAACATAGAATAACATACTGTTCAGTTTTAGAGTATACTGTGTGTCAGTTATGTGTCGTGTCTATGGTAACTTTCTCATAGTACTCTCTGTAAGTCTACATGAAGAAGAAGAAGTAAAGATGGAGGACCATGCACCTTCACTGCAGCCCCATGCTACTGTAGCATATGTTGAGTCCAATGAGGGGGGTGAGACAGTCATTTCTTGGCCCCTTTCAGACAGGCGACCTTACCAAATTATCAGTGGTTCAGCCACAGCTGCAGCAGTTGAAGCATTATGTTTGTAACAGGCTCAGCCATATCAACAACCTCCTGCAGTTACTCAGGGATTTACTGGAGAAGCAGATCCCTGATCATCATGCCAACAGAGAGTACTTGGCCTATAGCATCAGCTACCCGGGATCTTAAGCTAACATTGGTTCTATGTAGGTTCCTTCTGGACTCCCTTGGAAACCCCTGGTCACTAAAAGCACCTATCCGCTGTCCAGTGTAACCTTCTTCATATTGTAGCATGTCCTATATGTTGTACATGGTCCAACCCTCTCCATCACCATCTGTATGTACACACCAGTCCCTTCTTACCTAATCTTGAGTGTACACAACTAACCTTTTATATCTATAATGTTTCATATTTATTTGCTTGTCCCTGAAAACTCTCTTATCCATTCTTTCCTTCCCCAGTTTACCTTTGCATGCCAAACATCTGAGCTGTTCTCTCTTTATATAAAAAGAGGGCTCTATCTCTACACAAAATTATCCTTCCTTCCTTCCTTGCCTTCTCAACCTTCAACTTTCCTATGTGTTCTTCTTGTGTACCTCCCTCTGCTCACTCTCATTCCCTTTTCCCATGTCCCATGCACCTGTTTTCCACACCATATTTCAGTGAGCATGTGGCCATATATTTTAGGCCTCCACAAAGGATAATAAACCATACCCAGTACAATCTGCCTTGCTTTGTGGCATTCTTGTGACATAAAGCACCATGTCTCCTATTTATAGTGTACAGTGGTCAGCTGACTACAGTACTGCAAGAAATGTCTCCATCCTAATGCCCCTGTGGCACTTCTAGAAAATTTGCCTTCACCTGCACCATTCAATGCCATGGGGCCTATACATATAAATGCACTAACAGATTGCTCCTTTCTATGTGATGTTCTTGCTGGTCTTTTCTATTGAATACCAAGACAGATGTTCATTCGCTAAAGTTGATCCATTAGAGTGTAGCCTAGTATATGAGAGTTCATAGGTTCATAGGTGTGTACTAGGCTAATGGCCCCGGAGTCTTTACAAGCCTAGTCCATAGAAGTGCCCTGGCATTGTGCTACCTGATGTTGAGCAAGGAAACTTGATTTGTAGTGCCGGACATCCTTATATACATCTAGAATTGCTCCTTCACAAAGTGTGCAATGACATTTATTATTATGCTACATAAATTTAATACATACTTTTATGACTATCAGCCCAAGTCACTAAGTCATTGTGTCACATAAGTTAAATCTTGTGTTAAACTGGAAAAAAGATTAAGTTTGTGGACTTAAGTGTGCTAGCTGAGTTAAAGTTTGTTCACATAGCACTGGAAATGTACGTTGAGGAGTTTCATGATGAACTAGGCAAACTGTGTCATGAAAGCCACCATTCCGGTGAATCTGAATGCTTTTCCAGTCTTATAAAAGCTTCCCTCTGCCAGCAATGATAAAAGAGAGTACATGAGTTAGATTAGAGAAAGAAACTAATGCCATTTGGGTGAAGCGACTGCTCCTTCATTATTAAAGTAAGATAGTGCAGTTTTGTTTTTGTGATGAGTATAAGTTAACAGTAAATCATGACACAAAACCATATCCATTGCCAAGACTGGAAGAGGTGATGACCATTAAGAGCAGTGGAACGTGAGAACTGATTTGGTGTTCACTTATCAAGACGTATTACTGGATGATGATAGTAAGATAAAACAGCTAAACAGTTCATATGCCACACCTTTGAAGTCTGCATATTCAGAGCACTATTATGTAAATCCCCTTGTAGTAGGTTCAGAAGTAGTTCAGGCCAAATTACCAGCTGCCCCAAAGCACTATTTGGTGAACTGACTT
This sequence comes from Protopterus annectens, assembly GCF_019279795.1. Taxonomy (NCBI): domain Eukaryota; kingdom Metazoa; phylum Chordata; order Ceratodontiformes; family Protopteridae; genus Protopterus; species Protopterus annectens. The sequence continues at coordinate 1,419,865,805 of NC_056744.1, forward strand.
ACTCAAAGTCACACAATAGGCAAATGAAGGTGGAAAGATTCAAACTCTGTACTCTTGGCACAGGAAGCAGAAAACTAATAGAGCTTTAGTCCTCTGTGATACTGTCAGGCTTTTGTTTGTACAAAAGGAAGAAAGAGAAAGTTGTGACAAAACAAGCTATACTAATGCCTACCACTGGAATGAGCAAGCACTATATGACTCTGAGCTTAAAAAAGTCCAACACACATATTCCTGCTCTAATTTACACATTGCTGAACAGTAACCCTGAATCTGTCCCCACATATTGGACCTGTTATTTAACTGCTGATTCCAGGAACAAGGGATGATCATTTGGTACATGCTAATGCGTATAAGTGTTCAACTTTTACATTATTTCAGCAAACTGACAATGATACATAAAACGGTGAAAGCAACACACTAAAGAAAAACAGCATTGCAACATTGTCATCATTAACCCCCCCCTTTCCATTTTATACATGGAGTCAGGATACCGTATAAATGGTCACCATCTCTCTCGTGATTCATTGCCACTCTCCTACCAATTTTGCCAGTCATGCCTGATTGTCGCAGGCCTTTTCTCACAAAATCCATCCATTTCTTTGCTAGATGTTCTCATTTCCTCTTGCCTTCTTTCTGTATCTCCCAAATCTTCTTCACCAAATCTTCAGATTTCCTGCACATGTGCCCAAACCACCATAGTCTGTTCTGTTTGACTTTTTTTTTTTTGCAATTGGCTCTACTTTGGCTTTCGCTCTGATATCATCATTTATTTCTATGTCACACAGTGTACATCCTAACACCCATCACAGGGACTTCCTGGCCATCACTTCTAGTTTTGTCATCTGCTGTGCCTTCACTGCCCTGGTTTCTGTTCCATACAGAAATACGTGCTACACCACTGCTTTGTATACCTTTTTTTCACCTTCCTTGACATTCTCCAGTAACACGTGCCAGTTCACTGCAGTCTCTCTGACTCTAGATTTGACCTCCTTATTCAGGCGTCCCTTCTCCTCAACTACACCTTCCAGACAGGAAGTAGTCAACCTACTCCACTATTCCCGTCTGTCTCCGTTTTTATCTTCTTCTGATTGCCTCCATTTAGTGCCATAACAATGGTCTTGTCTGACCTCAATTTCATGCCATGTGCCTTCAGTTTTGCATTCCATTACCCTGTCATTTGCCTAATCTCCTGTTCAGTCTGCCAGTAATGCCACATCATCTTTATACAGCAGCTTTGTTGATCTGTCCCCTCTGACCTGTTTGCTAATGCAGTCCTTCACCAGTATGAACAGCAGTGGGTTTAGAGGTGAACCCTGATGCACATCGACTCCTACTAGGAACCCTTGTGTCACTGGGTCCTTATACATAGCTTGCGCTAATTCTGCCAATGCTTCTGGGGCTTTGAACCATCTCAGGACTGTTCAAATCAGCTTTCATGGGACCTTGTCATATGCTTTCTCCAAGTCTCTTGGAGAAATTAATGGTAGAAGAAAACACCCGGTCAAATATAATTCAAACACTGTACATATTGTAGGAAAATCTGTGGACAAGAGACACTTAATTCAGACGAGCAAAATTTAGTAACTGTTTCATATAATCTATAAAGAAACCCAATCTACCATTATTATATGCAGTAACTGTAATGACCAAATCAAATAAGGGGCTTTAAACAGGACACAACTAAACTACAATAAATAAGATAATCAGAGCCTAATCTTCATTGGTAACCTTGGCAGTTGTTAGCCTGTCATTGCTACCACACTCAAAACACACTGATTCATTCAAAGGATATGTCTACCTAGAATGTGAAAAATCATGTTTCAAGGCATATTAAACTAAGAGATTAGTAATTTTTCTGTACAAATAGCTACACAAAAATGTACATTGTAGTCTGACCTAGATTTAATTGTGCAGCTCATAGTTTGAAGACTTTTTAGGATCATCAGAAATCATTATCCATTCTAAACTTGGCTGCCTGCCTGCAACAAAAAGCCCTTGATGTTGTGACAGTGTGTTTTCTAGTTTGTCAAATGATCTAATTTGGCATTAAAGCTATAGGTGAATGATTCTCCAACTGTGGTATCGACTGAGTAATAAATGTAAGTTTTGTCTGGGTTTAACTTTCCTTCCCTTCTACAAACCCACTCTAACAAAAAATTTCCTAGAGTCCACTTAATAAGAGCCTTGCAACATTGCAACTGGTCTCCCATCAAAACCCTTTCATTAGACAAAGCAATTGATTACTTCAAATCCACATTCCTAAATATCGTCAATCAACTAGCCCCCTTAAAAACTATCAGGATACGTAGCAACCCCACCCCTTGACTCCAGAAAACCACAAAAGCCCTACTTAGAGCCACAGATAAAGCCTGAAAAACCTGGTGCCACACCAGATCACCCGCAGCTAGGCAAACCTTTCACGAGCTCTGAAACAAAGCAAAAAAGCAGGTTAAGCTCGATAAACAAAACTACTGTATCACTCAACAAAACAAATACAGTACCAAACCACAAAAATTCTGAGCAACAATAAATAACATCCTACAACCCGGAAGAACCACAACTCCCACACCCAATAGAACAGGTACAAACCTGGACATAGCCTCCAGCTTTAATAACTATTTCACTTCCTCAATACTCAGACTTTTAAATGACATCACTTCCTCCAACATCCCACAAACACCTCAGGCCCAAATCAATAGCATAACTTTTACACTTAAGTCTGTTCCTACCTCTACTATCCAAAAACTCCTAGCCAAACTCAAACCAACCACCCTTGCAGCCAATAACCTTCCTGCCGAATACCTCCAAATTGCATTCACAGCTATAGCCTATCCCATTTCACTTCTAAATAAATAGATCCATCACTGAACACACTGTTCCACTCCTGTGGAAAACCTCATATAGCATACCACTCCACAAAGGTGCCCCCCCCCATAGACTTTTCCAGCTATCGACCAATTGCAATTTTCTCACCCCTCTCTAACATCATAGAAAGATGTATTCATCACCAGTTCCTCTCCTATCTCCTCACCAACAACCTTCTCTCCTCAACCCAACACGGATTTCGCCCACCCCACAACACAGCCACCAGTACTATAAACTCCCACAGGAATCTAGGTAAATTTGTCTCAGCTATCTTCCTAGATTTATCCAAGGCATTCAACACAGTGTCACATAGTAAACTACTGTGTTGTCTTGCTAACCTCAGCCTTAACAACCCCACCCTCCTCTGGTTTAAAAGCTATTTAGATAACCGCCAACAATCCGTAAAATGGCATAACTCTCTATCCCTCTTCTCCCCAACCTTCTTAGGCGTGCCACAAGGATCAATCCTAGGACCCCTTCTTTTTAATATCATCAAAAACCAACTCCACTCAGCTACATATAAAGCCGATATAGTCCAATACACTGAGGACACAACTCTCATATGCTCTGCACCCAACATCGAACTTCTCCAACAAAAGCCCAGGAAGCCTTCTCTGAAATAGAAAACTGGCTTAACAATTCACAACTCATACTAAATCCCAAGAAAACACAACTAATGCTTCTGAATACTGAATTGTCTCATTATCTTCTGCCTCTACCTTCTACTAAAAAAAAAAAAAACTGCTTCCTTGAACTACCGTAGCCCAGACACAAATTTGCTGTATCCAGGATTTTTTGTTAGCTTCTGAGCGGTGCTCTTCAATTTTTTCCCTTAGATCTACTAGTTCTCTGCTCACCTGCACTTGTATTAGCCTATTAATCTAACACTTCAAAGTATTCCTGGTGCCAGAAAGTCTGCTCTTCAAATTTTCCTTTAGAACTAGCTGGTTTCTCAGTAGTAGCACTAAAATCTGAATCCTTGTGACTAGCACTTGCTCTGAAACCTGCTGGAAAGCACTAGGAAGCCTTAAACTGATACAAGCACTCAATTCTCCTTGTTAATAAAGAGAAATTAATCGTAGGCACTAAACAGCCTATAATTGCAAAGTACCTTGCCAAGGTAAGGGAAAACAGCTCTTGTACTTTACAAAAGAAACACCGAACCAGGCATGTCCTAGGGTCAGCTTCCGGTAATTTCTCCTGTCCAACTGGTGAATCTGGACATACTCGGACAATGCAGCAATTGCCTCATGTACACAGACAACCCTCTCCTCCTACCACCCAGCACTACAACCTGCGAGAGATGCACTTACATAGCCAAACTGGAAGCGAAGCTCTCTCCAGCCAAGATTGTGCTAGACAGTCAAGAGGTGAAGGTTAACACCTGCACTACACCTCAAGCAACACATAGCCTTTCAAAACTCATGCTACCAACATCCACACATAGTAACACTAAACCCACTTATGCAGTGGCCCTTAACACTAACCTGCCCAAGCAACAAGGATCTTTGAAGCTGAAATGCAAACAAACACCAACCACAACCAAAGTGACACATAGCTCAAAACACCAGTGTGTCACCAAACAACAGCCCCTAAGGCAAGACAACGTACCCAAAACTTTAGCCATAAGTGACTGTATAGTCAGGCAACCTGATATCCCACTCACCAGGCTGAACAATGAGAAAACTACTGTCAGCTGCCTGTCGGGTGCCAGGATCTGCCACATAGCGAATGCACTCAAGTCACTCCACAACAAGTACAAATACGACTCTGTCATTGTCCATGTTGAAATGAATGACTTGAGAAGTACCTCTGTGGACTACATGAAATGCAACATGGAAGAGCTCTTGGATCATGTGGCCCAGTTAGGTATGACCCTAGCCCTGAGCAGCATGCTGCCTTCACCTAGAATGATACCACAGTATAAGGACAAAATGATTGACTTCAACAATTGTCTAAGTTTCTGGTGTCATTCAAAGGGGATCTAGTATCTGTCTGCCTTGGACGACATGATCGACAAACCACGATGCTTTGCCAGAGATGGTCTGCACCTTTTGCCCCTGGGATTCAGGTTACTGGCTAAGGCTCTTGCTACCCCTATAGTGCCTTTTTTAGGCAAGGCTCAAAGGATAAAATCACCACCGTAACAGATATAAGCATGCAAAATCTGAAGGTAATGCTACTCAATGCTAGAAGTCTAAACCTCAAAATGCACTCTCTCAAGGCACTCCTAAAAATGGAGAACATCGATATCTGTGCAGACCTGGTTCAAGGCTCCAGAGAGCACCCCTATAATACCAGGCTACAACTCTTACCACACTTTTCGGCCACCAAACCAGGACCAAAGCACTAAAGGCGGAGGAGTGTCCATATTCACCAAGGATATTCACACCTCCAGGCTAGTTGCCCAACACAATGCATCTGAAATTCTACAGGTGCAACTAACACTAGGTAAGACTGCAATCCAAATTGTAGCTTGCTACAGATCCCCCACCATGCCCCAAGATTCTCACTACACCTTTCTAAACATACTGGAAAATATTAAGATACAACCAAACACCCTAACACTGGGTGATTTCAATTACCCTGCCATTAATTGGGAAAACTACTCAGGTACCAACACCTTTGCCCAATGGTTCTTGGAATTCATAAATTCCAACACCCTGGGCTAACTAATCCATAGTCCCACCAGGGGCTCAAATATCCTGGACCTGGTCATTGCCAACATGGGATATCGATGCTCCACACCAATGGTCACCCTTGTCGTCCACATCCCACTCCCACCTCCCAGTAGGGAAACCTCCATAAAAAACTTCTCCAAAGCCAGCTTCATGCTACGCAAGTCAGAAGTGACAAACTTCATGACACCCATGCGGGTGGGAACTGAATGTTCGACTGCTGAATCCTACACTAAGGCACTGTACGAGCACATCCACTCATGCATGAATCATGCCATTCCAAACAGAACCAAGACGGTCTCCTCCAAAAAAAGGAACCCAATCTGGTGGTCCCCTGCCATAAACAAACTATACAACAGAAGGAAGAAACTGTTGCAGAAAAGAGGAAAATTCCAGGATGCAAAAAATCTCCCTTATCAGCAAAGGTAATAAGCTGAGATCCCTCATAAAATCTTCCAAAGCTAGTTATGAAAATAAAATTGCCAAAGATTCCAAGGATAACCAGAAGGCATTATATAGTTATGTTACAAATCTAAATGGCAATGCTTAGATCTACTCTGAGCTACAACAGAATGGCATTAAATATACTGATCCCAAGGATATTGCCAATATCTTGGCAGATTGATTCAGTGCCCAATTCACCCCCTCTCACCCCCTAAAGGGACCATCTCAATACCAAAATATTGCCAAATTCCGGTAATCATGGCCACACAGGTAAAAAAACGCACTCTCCAAAGCTAAAAATACAGCATCCATGGGACCAGACAACATTCCCGGCTGTGTACTACATGAACTACAAAATGAACTGGCACCTCACCTAAGTGTCATGTTTAATCATAGCCTCATCTCAGGCTTCGTGCCCAATGAGTGGTGCATAGCTACAGTTATCCCCCTCCACAAGGGGGGGATCCACCTTGGATCCCAGGAACTATTGTCCCATTAGTCTGACAAGCCTGATCTGCAAAGCCATGGAACGCATTATCATGGAACTTATAAACAAAGACATTGGCAGCCTTCAAACACTGGACCCCACCCAGTTTGGTTTCGTAAAGGGCCAATCTTGTCTCCTCAAACTGATTGACTTCTTCAAATCAGTCTCCAGAGCTGTGGATGAGGGTAAGGCGGTCCACACAGCCTATCTGGACCTCACCAAGGCCTTCGACACCATCCCCCACTCTGGAAGCATAGATAAACTTACCAAGCTGGGCATTGATCCCTACGTCACTCGATGGGTTGTCAACTGGCTTACTGACAGAACCCACACTGTAAAAGCAGTTGACTCAAAATCCAGCTCCAGACAAGTGACAAGTAGAGTACCTCAGGGTTCAGTCCTGGGACAGCTCTAGCTTGGCATCTACTTCTCTGAAGTATAGGGCAGCACTAAGGGACTCAGGCTAACAAAGTTCGGAGATGACTGCAATCTGGGAGCCATTATTGAATCCCCAAATGATATGGATGTTTTACAAAAGGGCCTTGCAGAAACAGATGCTTGGTGCCTGAGCCATGGGCTCCAGTTCAATGCCAAGAAATGTGTAGTCATCCCCTTTTGGATAAACCATGTACCCATTAATTACCACATAAGTGACAATACACTAAACACTGATAGTGTGATAAGGGACTTAGGGACACAGGTGGAAAGTTGTCTCACCTTCGATAGCCAGATAGCCACAATAGTCAGAAAATTCTACTATGTGGCACATCTCATCACTAAGGGCTTTTCATCCAGAAAAAAGTAGGTCATTCTCCCACTGTACTCATCCCT
>NC_056744.1:1419878109-1419890547 GCF_019279795.1 Protopterus annectens
GCAAATAAGCGCTCCTTTATATAGTTAATGCCAACTCACTTTTGCACAAATCATCTGGGTAAGCCTCTAGCTTTAAGTACAGGTTTAATGGAAACCACTTCATTAAGTCCAGCTCCCTTAACAGCCCTAAGTTTTAAAATCCATCTTAAATCAGCCTATTCGGTTTTATTTTCAATATTCCCCCTTCTGGCCATTTCAAATATAACTTCAATTGCTCTAAATTTAAAATCATGTTCAAGTCTAGTATATAAAACATATTTAGCTATAGCATTATTTCTGTTACCATTCTTAACACTATACAAGTATTGTCTTATACGTTCCTTAAGGGTACGATGTGTCTTCCCTATATAGAACCTTGAGCAACATATGCATCTCGCCATACAAGCTATTTGTTTAGTATTGCAGTTGGCCCTAACATTAAGCTTATATAATCCCCCAGTATCTGGATGTAAAAAATCAACAGACTCTGGGTCTATATAATCACAATACCTACATTTACTACACGGGTGTGTTCCCTCATGTGCCTTATTCATTGTTATAACCCTATCAGGATAGCAAAATAACTTTTTCATAGATTGGCAATTCTTATAACAATAACTTGGGTTCATACCCACTAATTTAGCAATCTTCTCATCTGCTAAAAGAATAGACCAATTTTTCTCAATAACCTGCTTTATACTGTTAACATTGCTAGTATAATATATGGTATACTTAACATGCCCATAGCCTTCTTTCTTATGCTTAGACATTTCTATTTCCTCTATACATGCTTCCTTGAAATATGGCTTCGTCCTTCCTTCTCTCATGTCCTTCACTTCATTCAGTATTCCCTTTGTTTCATTATATGTATATCCCCTAGCCTCAAAGCTATACTCCAATTGTTTTCTTCCTTCCTGGAATCCTTCATCCTTATGTTGTAATCTCGACATTTGCATACCCTGTCCTTTAACGACATTTTTAAAAATCCTCCTGGAATGCATACTGTCTCTATGCAAAATATGATTTCCATGGCATTTTTTCCTTTAGAGACTAGTGGTAAAGGATACATTTTGTTTCCTAATAACCATGACATCTAGAAACTCAATCTTGTCCGATGAAAATTTAGTAGTGAATTTAAGGAAATCCAATGTAGTTTGTAGAAAGTGCACAAAATCATTTAACTGTTGCTCAGTCCCTTCCCAAATCAAAAATACATCGTCCACAAAACAACGGTAAAATTTAACATATTTATTGAAGGTATCAGTGCAAAAAACTCTCAATTTCCCATTGTGCCACAACTGAGTTTGCATAACTATTAGTTCAACTAGTACCCATTGCTACCCCATGTTGTTGTAAGTAGTATTGACCTTCAAAGACAAAAACATTATTTTTCAGTACTATTTCCATAAAGTTGCATATAAGTCTGATATGTCTGTCTTCGTAGTTACTGCTTTCCCTCAAATACCTTCTCATCAACTCAATACCTTCTCCATTAGGTATAACCGTGAAAAATGACATTACGTCCAGTGTTACTAACAAAACAGATTCACTCATGGCATTTGTACTGGTATAATTATACAGATTTGTAAGAAATGTTTAGTGTCTTTTAATATAATATCAAATTTATCTAAAACAGGTCTTACTTGTTTCTCAATAAACATTGAAAATGGTTCGGTTATCCACCCTCTACCTGCTACAATCAGTCTAAAGGGTGGGTCACCCAAACTCTTGTGCACTTTTGGTGATGCTTGCAACATGGGTATAGTCGGGTGATCTACTGTAAGAAATTGCATTGTTTTTGTAGTAATGGAGGTGCTCATAAAATGTTCATTCAATCTTATTTGAATACTCCTAATTATAGAACCAATATGTCCTGAAGTTATTATACGATATACATCCCCTTCTCTAAGCATAGCTTTGACTGAATTATAATAATATTCCTTATCCATCACTACTATCATGCCACCCTTATCAGTGGGTCGAATGACAATAGTATTATCCCCCTTTATCAAATTAAGGGCTTGATGTTCACCATTTGTTAAATTATAAAAACATTTACCGTATCTCTCTTCATCAAATAAATGATGTAACTCACCTTCATGAATCCTAGCACATGCTTTGAGAATGGGATGGTTCACCGGTACAAAATTATTCAACCTTTTAAAACCATGTGTATGCATATTTTCATTTTCTGGATGCATCAACTTGAGCATAACATTCCTAGTGACAACTTTCAAATCTATTAATGTTTGCGAGATATCTGCATTCCTCGCAGGAATAAAGGATAAACTTTTATTAAGTACTCTAATCTCAAGCTCGCTTTATGTCCTTCCTGATAAATTTAAAACAAATTCTTTGACTCCCACATCTTCTCGATCATTGGATATCACACTGGGTCTGTTGGTTATTTCTGTTTCGTCCTCCGTCGACATTTGGATCGATATCTGTCTTGCCCCTTCTCCACTCGAATGGGAAAAGGTGTTTTGGGAACTCTTGTTGCTCACCGGCAAGGTCCTGCTTCCTTCTAACTACCACTGGTTCCTCATGTGTTGTTTTATCAGTTTCCGTTACTACTGGCATGACTGTTTGAATCATAGCTGCCTCTTCTCTCAACGAACAGTTCCCTTCATTTAATATTCTATTAACATCCATTGGAGCCTTATCAACCACCATATTATTCTGTGGTTGGCTAGCAATTTTAGTCAGTTCAGTTGCTCGCTCACTAACATATTCAGTTTTAGGCCAGAAACCATGACCCCCCCCTGAAATCAGTCAAATCTCTATCTAACTTCTTCTTCTTCTGATTAATTAACTGCCGTTCATAAGCAGTCACATTATCAGTTACACCATCCACAGCTTTATCAACCGCCATGAGCGGAAATGTTTGGTATAATGTTTCCTGTAATGTCTGAATTTCACATATTAACCTGTCTTCTTCAGATCTAAAAAACTCATTCATCAGTCCCATATATCCCAAGCCTGTTTCAATATTCAAATTTTGCCACCTGGCCAGTAATTCAGGCTACTGATTTCCATAACTGGGCATTTTCAACACTCTTAGGCCTCTCGGCACTATCCGCAACTTAAGGCAGGCCTCAAAGTGAAATTTCTGCATTTGTAATCTCTTTAATTTATACAGGCCATCTTCAAGACTGTTCAGTCCCCTTCTCAAGGCCCCAAAGTCATAAAAATTTTCATCATAATCATTATCACAGCTCACATTCAAATCGTGTCCCAATAAAGGATTTACATCCTCCAACAACATACGTTAAAGTCCATGGTGTTTCCGTGAATCTCCCTGCCCTGGTGGAATAGTTCCCATCTCCAATGTGTTGTTTCCTCTACTTTCCGCCATACTCCCTTTGACTTCCAACACACACAAGCAATAGGAAAATAAAAGTAGTCCACGGGTAAATGTATTGCCATATTAATATAGACCAAGACACAGTAAAATTATATACTTATAGGCAAAACAAAGCACAGCGAGCATATAAAACCAAATCATACTTTATTTAGCTAAGCTCTTTCACCACAACAATGACCTTAATAACACACATCAATAAAATGTGCACTTATAAAACACTCTAAGTTAAAGCATCCAATCATATGCATTGTCCCCCCCATTCATTAGTGACATCATTATCCAAACTTTTTAAAGGTATAATACATTGTATAAAATATACAGCAAATAAGCACTCCTTTATATAGTTAGTGCACAAATCATCTGGGTAAGCCTCTAGCTATAAGTACAGGTTTAATGGAAACCACTTCATTAAATCCAGCTCCCTTATCAGCCCTAAGTTTTAAAATCCATCTTAATTCAGCCTCTTGAGTTTTATTTTCAATATTCCACCTTCTGGATGTTTCATCTATAACTTCAATTGCTCTAAATTTAAAATCATGTTCAAGTCTAGTATTTAAAACATATTTAGCCACTGGGGATGCACAAGCCAGTGCATTTCTTTGTGAAGGTCGCAAGCCTGGATAAATGGGGAGGGTTGCGTCAGGAAGGGTATCCAGTGTAAAACTTGGCCAACTCATTCATGTGGACACCAGTAAATATTTACATAGGGGATCAGTGGAGGCTTGGGTTCACAATGACTGCCACCAGTACTGTTAGTCAACAGGGTGTGGGCAGAAATTCGGCTACTGTTGGCCGAAGGAGGAGAGGAGGTGGAAGGCATAGCCGAAGGCAGGAAGAGAGGAGAAAGGCTAGGACTGTGGTAGTGAGGGTCGAAACTTTGAATGTTGGCAGAATGACTGGTATAGGGAGAGAGATAGCTGATATGATGGACAGAAGGAAGGTTGGTATATTGTGTGTTCAATAGACCAGATGGAAGGGGAGTAAGGCTAGGTGTATTGGAGGTGGGTTCAAATTGTTTTATCATGGTGTGGATGGGAGGAGAAATGGCATAGGCATTATCCTGAAGGAACAGTATGCTAAGAGTGTTTTGGAGGTGAAAAGAGTGTCAGATAGAGTGATGTTTATGAAGCTGGAAATTGTAATGATGAATGTTGTTAGTGCATATGCTCCACAAGTTGGGTGTGCGATGGACGAGGAAGAAAAATTTTGGAGTGATTTGGATGAAGTGGTGATGACTGTACCCAAGGGTGAGAGAGTGGTGATTGGAGCAGATTTCAATGGGCACGTTGGTGAAGGGAACAGAGGGGATGAGGAAGTGATGTGTAGGTATGGTGTTAAACAAAGGAATGCAGAAGTTCAGATGGTAGTGGATTTTGCGAAAAGGATAGACATGGCTGTGGTGAATACGTATTTTAACAAGAAGGTGGAGCATAGGGTGACATACAAGAGTGGAAGAAGATGCACACAGGTGGATTATATCTTATGTAGGAGGGCTAGTTTGAAGGAGATTGAAGACTGTAAAGTGGTGACCGGGGAAAGTGTAGTTAGGCAGCATAGGATGCTGGTTTGTAAGATGACGCTGGTGATCAAGAAGAGGAGAAGGAGTGTGAGGGCAGCACCAAGGATCAAATGGTGGAAATTGAAAAAGGGTAATTGTGAGGTGGAGCTCAGGGAAGAGTTAAGACAGGCACTGGGTGGCAGTGAAGAGTTAACAAATAGCTGGGTAACTACAGCAGAGCTAGTAAGGGAGATGGCTAGAAAGGTGCTTGGTATGACATCTGGACAGAGGAAGGATGACAAGGAGACATGGTGCTGGAATGAGGAAGTACTGGAGAGTATACAGAGAAAGAGGTTGGCAAAGAAGAAGTGGGATTGTCAGAGAGATGAAGAAAGTAGACAGGAGTATAAGGAGATGAGGTGCATGGCAAAGACAGAGGTGGCTAAGGCTAAGGATAAGGCATATGAAGAGTTGTATGAAAGGTTGGACACTAAGGAGGGAGAAAAGGACCTGTACCGATTGGCTAGACAGAGGGACCGGGCTTGGAAAGATGTGCAGCAGGTAACGGTGATAAAGGATAATGAGGGAAACATACTTAAAAGTGAGGAGAGTGTGTTGAGCAGCTGGAAAGAGTACTTTGAGGGGTTGATGAATGAAGAGAATGAAAGGGAGAGAAGGTTGAATAATGTGGGGATAGTGAATCATGATGTGCAATGGATTAGCAAGGATGAAGTAAGGATAGTTATGAAGAGGATGAAGAATGGAAAGGCTGTTGGTCCAGATGACATACCTGTGGAAGCATGGAGGTGTTTAGGTGAAATGCAGTGGAGTTTTTAAACAGATTGTTTAATGAAATTTTGGAAAGTGAGAGGATGCCTGAGGAATGGAGAGAAAGTGTTTTGGTACCAATTTTTAAGAATAAGGATGATGTGCAGAGCTGTAGTAACTACAAAGGGATTAAACTGATCAGTCACAGCATGAAGTTATGGGAAAGAGTAGTGGAAACTAGGTTAGGAAGGGACGTGATGATTAGTGATCAGCAGTATGGTTTCATGCCGGGAAAGAGCACTACAGATGCGATGTTTGCTCTGAGACTGTTGATGGAGAGGTACAGAGAAGGTCAGAAGGAGTTGCATTGTGTTTTTGTAGGCTTCGAGAAAGCATATGACAAGGTGCCTAGAGAGGAGTTGTGGTATTGTATGAGGAAGTTGGGAGTGTCAGAGAAGTATGTAAGAGTGGTACAGGATATGTACGAGGGTAGTGTGACAGCAGTGAGGTCTGTGGTGGGAGTGACAGATATGTTTAAGGTGGAGGTGGGATTACATCAAGGATCAGCTCTGAGCCCTTTCTTATTTGCAATGGTGATGGACAGGTTAACAGACGAAATCAGACAGGAGTCCCTGTGGACTATGATGTTTTCAGATGACATTGTGATCTGTAGTGAGAGTAGGGAATATGTGGAGGAGACCCTGGAGAGATGCTCTAGAGAGAAGAGGAATGAAGGTCAGCAGGACTAAGACAGAATACATGTGTGTGAATGAGAGGGAGGATAGAGAAATGGTGAGGATGCAAGGAGTAGAGGTGGTGAAGGTGGATGAGTTTAAATACTTGGGATCAATAGTTAGAGTAATGATGAGTGTGGAAGAGAGGTGAAAAAGAGAGTACAGGCAGGGTGGAGTGGGTGGAGAAGAGTGTCAGGAGTGATTTGTGACAGACGAGTACCAGTAAGAGTGAAAGGGAAGGTCTACAAGAGGGCAGTGAGACCAGCTATGTTATATGGGTTGGAGACAGTGGCATTTCAAAAAGGCAGGAGTTAGAGCTGGATGTGGCAGAGTTAAAGATATTAAGATTTGCACTGGGTGTAACAAGGGTGGACAGGATTAGGAATAAGTATATTAGAGGGTCAGCCCAAGTTGGAAGGTTTAGAGACAAAACCAGAGAGGCAAGATTATGTTGGTTTGGACATGTGCAATGGAAGAATGCTGACTATATTGGGAAAAAGATGCTAAGGATGAAGCTACCAGGTAACAGGAAAAGAGGAAAGCCTAAGATAAGGTTTATGGATGTGGTGAGAGGGGACATGCAGGTGGTTGTTGTGACAGAGCAAGATGTAGAGGACAGGATGAAATGGAAACGGATGATCCACTGTGGCGACCCCTAACGGGAACAGCCGAAAGAAGATGATGATTTAGCTATAGCATTATTTCTGTTACCATTCTAAACACTATACAAGTGTTCTCTTATACGTTCCTTAAGGGTACGATCTGTCTTCCCTATGCAGAACTTTGAGCAACATATGCATCTCAGCATATAAACAATATGTTTAGTATTGCAATTGGCCCTAACATTAAACTTTTATAATCTCCCAGTATCCGGATGTAAAAAATCAACAGACTCTGGATGTATATAATCACAATACCTACATTTACCACATGGGTGTGTTCCTTCATGTGCCTTATTCATTGCTATAACCCTATCAGGATAGCAAAGTAACTTTTTCATAGATTGGCAATTCTAATAACAATTACTTGGGTTCGTACCCACTAATTTAGCAATGGATAGGTTTTGGACAGACAAGCTCTAGCCACCACAAGTGGCCTAAACAGCTATAAATTTACACAGACTGCAGAGAGGAAAATTCTGAGCATATCAAAACAATCCTTTCTTGGTTTGTGATTTGTTGTGGAGTTGAATGGTAAGGGAAGTTTTATTTATTTTTACTGTTAAAAGGAGGTGTGACTGTGAGCTATAGTGTGACGTAAAGAAATTTCATCTTCTGGCTGGCTGGTAGAGCTTGTATGGTCAGAACAACTTTATTGTATTTTATTATTCAGTTGGATATTGCTGATATAATTTTTGCCATAAAAGTTGATTTAAGTTCCTTTGAATTCTTTGCTACTGACTTTGTGTAATTGTTTTCCTTTGCAATATTTTATTCAATTAAAGCTGAATATGGATTCCTTAAATGAGTATGCAATTAATGATTTGCTAATGCACAAGTATCTTGTACAGTGTAATAAATGCTATGCATATTTAAAGGTAACAGCTGATAACACTGGTGATCTTTGTTCCTCGTGTCCAAAGTTGGATGATTTGCTTACCATTGTTAGAAGCAAATCTCGACTTAATGATAATGACTGCACACTTAGAGATCTGTTGTATCATATATTAATGACTGGACTGATGAACTAAATAATGTTAGGCATAGAACAAATAGAACAGATTTAGGAAATGATGCATCTATTGTCTGCAAAGAACATTCAACCCCTATGAAAAATGATGAGGCCCCCCCCCGGGAACTATGGAATTGTGGATGCAAATACTCAGCAATCTGAGGATCTGGTTTGTTTAGAAGGAAACAAAAAAAGAAAGAAAGGAAGAAGTTCTCAACAAATAAGGAAGAAAAAGAAACTGACTAATGACTGTAAAGGAAAGAGAATACGTAGTAAAAAGGATTCTGCTTTGTTATGTAACACACTGGTGACAGGGAATGAAGATATCTGTCTATCAGAAAACCCGCAGTCTACAGAAAAAGGCATCACCCTCCCAATGGAAAAGGTAGAAAAAAGAAGCAAGGAGCAGGTGAAAAGGAAGAAATCAAAACTGAATGTGGAAGGACTGAAAAACATCACTGTAAGAAAAAAGAAGAGAAAGACAGATGTTGACTACATGGCTCAAGCTGTGGATTTACAATGCCAGCTGGATGAGAATTGAATACACAATGAAAACAGTGGGATTAATAAGACTAATAGTGATGAAGATCTATCCTTCATAACAACTGATAGAGCAGAAATGACTGTATTAGAAGCTGAAGATTCTTCAGAGCTGGTCAGCAAAGATATTCTTGTAATTGGAGATTCAGTTATTAGAGGAACTGATATTTATATTTACAGAGATAATAATGAACGTCGAGTAGTGTTATGCATGCCAGGAGCAAAAATAGAAGATGTGAAACAAGTCTTGGAATGCCTTAATGTAAGGAAGTATGGATCTGTTTTTATTCATGTTAGTACAAATGATGTCACCAACAAAGATTCTATGACTGTTAGTCGGGAGCTGACAGCCCTTCTAGATAGTATAGCTTGTACTGGTGTTAGGACATATTTTTTCACAAATCACTTATAGAAAGGATAGTCAGGTCACTGTGAATGAAAAGATTTTTTGGATAAACACCTACATGGAAAAAATGTCCTGTTTTAAAAAATGGAAATGTGTGGAGCATCCAAGCCTTCTTTTGGGCACACGTGTTCAGACAGGATGGTGTACATTTGTCTATATCAGGGAAGAGAATTTTTGCAGCAGATATTTTGCAATAATTGACAAACACTAGCCAGGATTTTTGCCAGGTCAAAAATGTAACAGTTCATGGATAGCAACATTTGATGCATCTCTGATGGTTGTTAGTGCTAGGAGCATTAATAATAAAGTGTTTTTATTAGAAAATGTGCTACGTTCCCACAAGATTGATGTTGTTATAGTTTGTGAAACATGGTTAAAGAACAATGACTGGAACCCAGTTCTGTCAAGGTATAAATGTTTTTACTGTAACAGACATTCTAACAAAAAATCAGGTAGAGGTGTTATGACAGGGATTAAAGATAGCTATGAGACCTGTAATTATTACATGTTCAATGATAACACCAGTATTATAGACTGTGTAACTGTGACAATAAAGACAAGCCTGGAACATATAACAATTGTTGGAGTGTACAGAGCACCAAAGTCAAGTGTAGATGACCTAGAGGAATTCATACATTTCTTAACATGAAACACAGGAGGGAAGAATAATCTTAGCTTGGGACTTAAATTTACCAGAAACAGACTAGAATAATATTGATTCAACGATGTTAGTAAGGAAATTATTCACAGAGTATATTCAGGAACAACAAATGCTTCAGATTGTAAAACAGCCTGCCAGGGGTCGGAATATACTAGATATTGTTTGTGTTCCCAAAGAAATTACTGTAACTTCAAGTCAAGTTTTATCACCATTGATGTGCAGTGATCATGGGGTCATAAAGGTTAATTTGTTGCTAGATAATTCTGCCAAACTGAAATCTAAGCCAATGCACAAAAGGTTAATTACAGATTATAGGGAAACAAAACAGTACTATATAAAACTAAATGGAGTGAGTTGTTCAGTGGAAAAACTGCAGATGGAATGTGGGAAGTTTTGAAAGAGAAATTGAGTGCAAAAAGTCAAAAAAATGTTTAACATCAGGATCTAGGCATGCAACATCATGGGGATATATTTCCAAAGAACAAGATTCCTGATTAAGGTGAGAGACAAAAATATAAGATATGGAAGAGAGGTCGAACTACAACATTGAAAACTGAAATAAACGAGCTGGACAAACCGATTAAGCATAGTGTTAGACAAGATCAAGGAAAATTTGAAGAAAATTTATATAAAGATATTGAGCATAATAGGAAACCTTTTTATAGATATACAAGATGTGGAAGGAGTAAAGATACACAAACTGATAAACAGTGTGCAGATTCTAAAATTTATTCTCAGCACAACAGATTATAGATATATTTACAAAATCTTATGCAAAACAGTTTGGCTCCACAAAAGGGATGGTAAGTTGTCCTAGTGACATCCAGGCAACCCCAGATACTGGAATCCAATTAGATTATATTGAAAAATAACTGTGCAAACTGGATCCAAACAAAGCACAGGAAGGAGACGGAATAAGTAACAATGACCTGAGAACACTTAAGCAAGAACTTACACTGCCATTACATCTGTTATTCACTAGGTCATATAAATATGGAGACAGTCCTCAAGATTGGAGACATGCACTTATTAAACCTGTCTTTAAGGGAAAGGGGAGTAGGACAAACCCAGAATCATATAGACCCTTAAGTCTACTTTCATGTTGTGGAAAAATAAAGGAGAAGGTAATACTGGGTAGATTATTGTCAGAACTGGATAGGTTGGGACTTGAAACCATATATCAGCATTCATATGTTGAAAATAGATCTATTAACACCTGTAACATGATGTTCTATAACAATATAATAACAGCTATGAATGAAAAATTGTGCTGTGATGTGATTTATATAGATTTAACTTCAGCATTTGACAGGGTCATGCACAAAACACTGATCAATAAATTAACACAACTAGGTATTGATGTACTGTTGATGGATAGCTGCATGGCTTACAAATAGGACATGGCAAGTATCACACACCAACTGGACAGGTGAAATCCTCGGTTACAGTCAAGGTGTCCCACAAGGCTCTGTAGTAGGCCCTTACTTGTTTAGATTGTATCTTTCAGACCTTACTTTTTCATCTGAGGTGTTCTACAGTCTATAGGCTGATGACCTGAAATTAGGCAAACTGATTACAAGTGTTACAGATAAGGCATGTCTGCAAAATAATTTGACTAAATTGACCATTTGGGCACAGGAGAATAATATGTTGATAAATACATCAAAAACTAAGGGCCAGATTCAGGAAGCCTCCGTGTAAGAGTTATAACTCTTACACGGAGGCTGCAGTTAAACTGTGTGATGTCAGCATGTCATGCATATGCATGAGGTGCATGAGGCATGCTGAATCACACTAGTAACTCTTACACGGTCCGTGTAAGAGAGTAGAAGCGTGTCTGTAGGCTAAGCTCTGCAAGTGGACACGCCCCCGGAAGACTAGAATGGCTGAAAGTAAACAGCCACGAGAAAGGCCATGAAAATGTGAATAAACACACTATACAACACATGCCCCGACTGGCCATCAGTGTATAAAGTGAAGAGATGTCATAAAAGTAAATTAAAACCTT
Organism: Protopterus annectens; assembly: GCF_019279795.1. Lineage (NCBI taxonomy): Eukaryota > Metazoa > Chordata > Ceratodontiformes > Protopteridae > Protopterus > Protopterus annectens. The sequence continues at coordinate 1,419,889,739 of NC_056744.1, forward strand.
TTTTTTGTTAAACCCGTAAATGTTTGCTACTGTGTGCGGGTGTGCTACTAGCAATCACAGTTAGCAGTCAGTGGAAAAGGATATAAGAACTAAATATGCAAAGTAAGCCAAGAAATAATAGCTTAGCGGTAGAGTAGCCCTAAGAGTAGGCAGGCAGGGTTCGAGCCCCTACAGCAACCTTTTTTGTTGTAAATAAGCACTAAAAGCCCCTGACAGTATTGTACAAATGTAAATGTATTCCCTTTTGTAAAATGGAATGAAATAGAGCATTTTGAGTAACATAAGAATAAAAATAGTCAGAAATGTACTGATAGCTAAGCTGCCATGAGATAGAGTGCCCGTGGCTGAGTAGTGTTTAAAAGCTGCAAACTGCGTGCCGTTGCCAAGCAGCGGGTAAACAGGCTGAAACTGTGTGCAATTAGCTGAACATGTGTGTCGCTAGCCAATTAAGATTTATCCCAGCACACCGCTTTGCGCGCTCCCACAGGCTAACTGCCAGTGCGCATGCGTTACCTCAGCAAACGCGCAGACCTGGTTTAGTGCTTAAAAGTGCCTTTATGGCACTTTGATTGACAGGTCCTGTACTCAGTTCGAAAGTTTGCTAAGAAAAATAAATTCCCACTGTCAGTCTCAAACCCAGGACCTTGGTAACATTAGTCCATATGACCTACCACTAAGCCATGCCTGCTTTACAAGAACACAGTGCTAAAATAAATATAACATGTAATAGTAGGAATCAGTATAAAGGCAATATAGGAGATGTACTATCCAAAGCATGTCAGGTAGAGTTGTAATGGCCAAATTACTGG